>NW_027590096.1:0-247500 GCF_964213995.1 Mustelus asterias | reverse complement strand
CAGTCTGACATTGCCACAAACTCCTCTGGGGTGAGAGGGGGAGGGGGGGTGAATTAGCATCTCAATAGAGAGACAGACATTGTAAACATGTCAGAGACTCAGGGTGGGGTTTGCATCCAGCACACTCAGGATAAATGTGAATCTGAGAGACTTCAGTCCCCACACCAATAATCCCCCTGCACTGAAAACATTCCCACTCTGATTCAGTGTGTGTGTGTGTCAGTGTGTTTGTCAATCTGCTTTTTGACCTGTGCTTTGCTTGTGTGGACATGATGCTGAATGGACTTGAATGGAAATGCTGGACTCCTCGCTGTGATATGTTGTGTGTCTTATTGTTAAAATGGCCGTGTCTCTTTTTCTCTCTCTTTTTAACCAATTTTTATCTCTTTTTCTCCTGAGGAATTTTGAAAACTGGGGATGTGTCGAGGATCCAAAGGACGGGAATGTTTGTGACCAGGATGAAGGAGAGGAGCTTCTTCCAGAGGGAGGGCTGACTGAGGCCTGTTGCTCAGGCTTCACCCTGAGTGAGTTGTGTCTGTTTATTAACCTGATCCAGATTTAATGTTTCATATCAGAGGGAGCGAGATCTGAATGAGAGTGGAATAGAGAGAGAGAGAGAAACACACAGGGAGGGAACTGTCTCATAGAATCATAGAAACCCTACAGTACAGAAAGAGGCCATTCGGCCCATCGAGTCTGCACCGACCACAATCTCACCCAGGCCCTACCCCCATATCCCTACATATTTACCCACTAGTCCCTCTAACCTAGGCATCTCAGGACACTAAGGGCAATGTTTAGCATGGCCAATCAACCTAACCCGCACATCTTTGGACTGTGGGAGGAAACCGGAGCACCCGGAGGAAACCCATGCAGACACGAGGAGAATGTGCAAACTCCACACAGACAGTGACCCAAGCCGGGAATCGAACCCAGGTCCCTGGAGCTGTGAAGCAGCAGTGCTAACCACTGTGCTACCGTGCCACCCTAACTCTTTAGTCTCTGCTTTACAACTGACTTGTTGTGTTTGGGTGTTACTGAGAGATTGTGTAACTGAGAGGAGATCCTGGGTTTTTGCTGTGCTATTTAATTTAAATATTTTCTTGTATTTTAATTATTTTCTCTCTCTTTCCCCAAGAATTAATATTTAGATTTTACTGAGAGATTGTGTAACTGAGAAGGGGGAATCCTGGCCTCTTGTGCTATTTAATTTAAAGAATTCTTGTATTTTAATTAATTATTTTCTCTGTTCCCCAGGGATTTGAATTTTGAAGACTGCAACATGACTCGGAATCCTTGGACAAGGGGCTTTTCTCCAGAGGAGGATGGATGGACTGAGGCCTGTTCTATAGGCCGCATGTGAGTTGTTGTCTCTTTATTATCCTGATCCAGGTTTAATTTTAATCTCGCTTCCTCGGACGAACCAGTTCTGGTTCGATTGTGGGGTGGGCTGGAGTTTAAAACCCTGGGGTTAAAATATCCCGGCTTTGCAATTAGTCACAAACAGGTTAACCCTTTGCTGGGTGGCAAAGAGTGAATTAAATATCTGTAATATGAAACTGTCTAAAAGTTAGTTTTAAATCCAAGATAACAGGGATGGGAGACAGAGCGCTGTTCCTAATTGTTGAATAAAATTCATAGAGGCCTTTATAATTCAGTTTTCAGATGTTCAGACTTTCATTGTGTCCTCTCTGCAGCTTTTCCCCCATTCTGTCTATTTCTCTCTCTCTTTCTCTCCCTGTCCTTCCTCTATCTGTCTCTCTTTTTTATTCCCTCCCTCTCCCTCCCTCTTTTTCGCAGGAAGTCATATTTTGTTGGACAATCTCTCAGTAAAATCTGAGAAAGGGGAATCCTGGGCTCTTGTGCGATTTAATTTAAACATTTTCTGGTATTTTAATATATCTCTCTCTCTTTTACCCAAGAATTAATGTTTAGATTTTACTGAGAGATTGTGTAACTGAGAAAGGGGAATCCTGGGCTCTTGTGGATTAAATTTAAACATTTTCTTGTATTTAAATTAATTATATTCTATCTCTTCCCAAGGAATTCATATTTAGTTAGACAATCTCTCAGTGAAATCTTAGAAGGGGGAATCCTGGGCTCTTGTGCTATTTAATTTAAACATTTTCTTGTACTTTAATTAATTATTTTCTCTTCTCCCCAGGAATTTGAATTTTGAAGACTGCAACATGACTCGGGATCCTTGGACAAGGGGCTTTTCTCCAGAGGAGGATGGATGGACTGAGGCCTGTTCTATAGGCCGCATGTGAGTTGTCGTCTCTTTATTACCCTGATCCAGGTTTAATTTTAATCTCGCTTCCTCGGATGAACCAGTTCTGGTTCGATTGTGGGGTGTGGGGGGGCTGGAGTTTGAAACCCTGGGGTTAAAATATCCCGGCTTTGCAATTAGTTACAAACACATTAACCCTTAGGTGGGTGGCAAAGAGTAAATTAAATGTCTGTGATATGAAACTGTCTCAATTTGTTTTAAATCCAAGGTAACAGGGATGGGTGACAGACCGCTGCTCCTAATTGTTGAATAAAATTCACAGAGGCCTTTACAATTCAGTTTTCAGAAGTTCAGAATTTCATTTCGTCCTCTCTGCAGCTTTTCCCCCATTCTGTCTATTTCCTCTCTGTTTTCTCTCTCTCCATTCCTTTCCTTCCTCTATCTGTCTCTCTTTTTTATTCCCTCTCTCTCCCTCTTTTTCCCAGGAAATAATATTTTGTTGGACAATCTCTCAGTAAAATCTGAGAAAGGGGAATCCTGGGCTCTTGTGCGATTTAATTTAAACATTTTCTGGTATTTTAATATATTTCTCTCTCTTTTACCCAAGAATTAATATTTAGATTTTACTGAGAGATTGTGTAACTGAGAAAGGGGAATCCTGGGCTCTTGTGGATTCAATTTAAACATTTTCTTGTATTTAAATTAATTATATTCTATCTCTTCCCAAGGAATTCATATTTAGTTAGACAATCTCTCAGTGAAATCTTAGAAGGGGGAATCCTGGGCTCTTGTGCTATTTAATTTAAACATTTTCTTGTACTTTAATTAATTATTTTCTCTTCTCCCCAGGAATTTGAATTTTGAAGACTGCAACATGACTCGGGATCCTTGGACAAGGGGCTTTTCTCCAGAGGAGGATGGATGGACTGAGGCCTGTTCTATAGGCTGCAAGTGAGTTGTCGTCTCTTTATTACCCTGATCCAGGTTTAAATTTAATCTCGCTTCCTCGGATGAACCAGTTCTGGTTCGATTGTGGGATGTGTGGGGGGCTGGAGTTTAAAATGCTGGGGTTAAAATATCCCGGCTTTGCAATTAGTCACAAACACGTTAACCCTTTGGTGGGTGGCAGAGTAAATTATGTATGAAACTGTCTATAAGTTTGTTTTAAATCTAAAATAACAGGGGTCGGAGACAGAGCAATGAACCTAATTGTTGAATAAAATTCACAGAGGCCTTTACAATTCAGTTTACAGATGTTCAGATTTTCATTTCATCCTCTCCACAGCTTTTCCCCCATTCTGTCTATTTCTCTCTGCTTTTCTCTCCATTTCCTTCCGCTATCTGCCTCTCTTTATTCTCTCTCTCTCCCTCTTTTTCCCAGGAATTAATATTTAGTTGGACAATCTCTCAGTAAAACCTGGAAAGGGGCAATCCTGGGATTTTGTGCTGTGTGATTTTCATTCTGGGTGTCCCGGGGGGTTTGATTTCACTGTCTCAGCCCCTCTCTGCCTCTCTCTCTCTCTCTCTGTATAAACTTTTCCCAAATTACAAAACACTCAACACAGCTGACTGCACCTTGTGGGATCTTGCTGGGGATTTTGTTTTAAAAAGGGTGTTTTCTCAGAGGCAGTTTAAACCTTTCAGGGGACTGTGGGGAAGTCTCCAGACTTGGGACAACACACACACAGGGTTGGGGGCTGGGGGTGGCGGGCGGGGGGGAGGTGGGCAGTCAGGTATACTGGTATTCTGGGAGACTGATATTCCCAACAAGGGCCAGAGGTCTCAGTGCTGAAACATATTAAACTGTTCAAACAGAGGCAGGCAGAAAGCCATGAGGCTTCAGAGCTCCCTGTAGATGCAAAGGTAACTCCCATTGCCAAAAAGTAGCCACATGTGAAGTGGAAACACCTTCCCTCAGCTTGTTACACACTGACCTTTCCACAAACCCAACATGTTTACAAACACTCGCTGCAGTTTCTGCAAACTTTGTATCAAACTGCCTCCCATTCTGCTCAATACTGACCCCCTCTCAACCTGGCACTGAACTAGTGTCTGAATTGAGACAGAGACACACAGACAGAGTTTTTAAAGCTGAAAGTTTTAAAGTTTGATTATTAGTGTCACAAGTAAGGCTTACATTAACACTGCAATGAAGTTACTGAGAGAGAGACAGAGAGACACACAGAGACAGAGATAGAGACATAGAGATAAAGAGACAGAGAGGATGTTTAAAGTTTTAAAATTTGTTTATTAGTGTCATAAGTAAGGCTCACATTAACGCTGCAGTTACTGAGAGAGACAGAAAGAGACAGAGGTTATAAAGTTGAAAGATTTAAAGTTTATTTACTAGTGTCACAAGGCTTACATTAACACTGCAATGAAGTTACTGAGAGAGACAGAGATAGAGGGAGCATCCAGAGTGGGTTCAGTAACACATTTATTTATCAGATACCTCTCTCTGTGACTCTTCAGCGATGAGATATTCAGCCAGGATGGTTTCACTGACCCTCTTCAGCAGGCAGATATTCCCAAATCCAGCCTAGGTCTCAGACACACACACACACCACTCACACATTCCCTCTGCTCTGTCCAAGGGAATATTGTAATCCAGGAATTTCTATTTTATATTTACAGGGTGAGGGGGGGGAGAAACTCAACTCAAAAATCCTGCAGTCTCTCCAAGCTGCTTTTAAATTTCAATTCAAACCCTGGGCCACATGGGAAGCTGCAGAGATTGGGAAACTTACCAAACCCAGTTTGTGTGTGAGAGTGTCTGCAGCTTTTGTGTCTTTGAACTTGCGAGGGTGCCAGGGAGAGAATGTCACTGTCTTCACCTCTCTCTCTGCCTCTCTGTATAAAAAAATCACCAAATTAAACCACACTCAATAATGCGACCATACACAATTAATTATCAAATATCTGTCTCTCTCGCTTTATCTCTGTCTCTCCCCGTCTCTCTCTCTCCCTGTTCTCTCTCTCCCTGTCTCTTCTCGAGCAGAAACAGGTGGAGACAGAGAGGCAGGGAGAGAGAGGAAGAGGGAGGGATGGAAACAGCTGGAGTTGTGGGTTAGAGAGACACAGGCTGTTAGAGGGAGGGGGGGTTTCAGTGAGGGACAGGGTCTCCAGTTTAATTCTGAGGGTCCTGAGAGAGGGATTTCACTGTCTCAGCCCCTCTCTGGCTCCCTCACTCTGTATAAACAATTCCCAAATTTAAAAAACGCTGAACACAGCTGACTGCACTTTGTGGGATCTTGCTGTGCACCACAGTGATTTTAGTTTTAAAAAGGGTTACTTTTAAGAGGGAGTTCCGGCCTTTCTGGAGATTTGGGATGATGCAGACACACACACACACACACACACACACAGGGTAGTGAGTGGGGAAGGGGGCTCACAGCAGGCGAGAGAGTGGGGGTGGGGGGAGGACTTTGTCCCATCTGATTCAGGTTCACATTGCTGCTGCTGCTGTGGGATCTTGCTGTGCACACACTGGGCCTGTGGCCTTTGGCTGCACTGCAACAGCGACCGCACTTTTTATTTTCAAACAAAATCTGGCCCAGGGACCGCAAAGTGGGTTCAAGGAAAAAGCTTGAAAAGGGGTCGGGTAAATTCAAGCACTTTAATCGCCGAGGCATCGTAGGCTCTGGAGCAAGTGCTGGGGAATGGGAGGAGGATAGATTGGGATTTGATGGCCAGCATGGAGCTGGTGGGCCGAAGGGCCTGTTTCTGTGCTGTGTGACTCCAGATTCTTTTCTCTCTCTCTTTTCCCAGGAATTTCTATTTGGATGGGGGGTGGGTATAGAATTTCCCTGTCTCTGTCTCTCCAGCGTTCTTACCAATCCCAGCACCCCTCCCCTCTCTCTCTCTCCCCAGACATTCCTGTCCATATTTCATCTTTCAATAAAATGTTTAAGAAAACACCAATGTGAATTGTTGTCAATTTAATTTGGGAAGAGAGAGAGAGAGAGGAGTGGATCCCATTTCCCACACACTCTCCTGCAGTCCTCACCCACAACATTTATTTAATCTGGCCCTCACCAGGTTGTGTGTGTGGGATCTTGCTGTGCACACAGGTGGGTCTGGCTCCCTATTCCTCGCACTGTGACCGTGAGCAGAACTTTAAACAGGAAAGATGTTGGGGAGGCGGAGGAGGCAGAGAGAGAGACAGAGAAATGGAGGGAGAGCTAAACAGAGAGGGTGTGGGGGGGAGGGGTGTGAGAGGGTCTCAGGAGGGGCAGGGGGAAAGAGACACAGAGTCTGGGGCTGCCCTCCTCCATCGTGGGACTGGCAGTGGGATCTTGCTGTGCAGAATTACCTTCATTGTAATTTGAATCATTCATTCATTGACTAAGGGAGGGTGGGGGTGTGATTGTGGGATTATAAATATTGTTACCACGCTGAGGTGATGTTTCCCTCTGCGCTATTTTGTAACCCCCCCAAAGAGATACACCTTGCCTCGTAATCTTAAGTGTGTGTGAGACAGGAGGAAGCTACTGGTTTTAGACAGATGTGCAGAAGGAGGTCATTCGGCCCATCTAGTCTGTACCGACCACAATCCCAACCAGGCCCTATTCCCATGACCCCACACTTTTAACCTGCTAATCCCCCTGACACTAGGGTCAATTTAACACGGCCAATCCACCGAACCCGCACAGCTTTGTGCTGTCGGAGGAATTGGTAAATTAAAGCAGGATCTGACACTCTCTGTATCAGGAACAACTAACAGGTCTTTAATTTAGACTGGGTGACAACCTTATTAAAACAATGAACAAACTGAATAAACACCCCAGTAGAATGCTGTTCCAATGACAAGACTCACTCAGGAATAATGAAATAAATCATTACAGAATAGAGTCACTCTCAAATAATATAATACCAGGCGTCTGTTGGAAGTGTGAACTTTCTTCTGCTGCTTGGGTCTGGAATACTTTCTGAGTTGGTTTCTGCTTCTATTTAGATGGTGATGTGATGAAGCTGTATATATTACTGCAGGATTCAGTATCAGACTCTCCCTCCTTCAATCTAAAGAGGCAGCAAGGTCGCTCCCTCCCCGTTATTTCCCCCTGTCCCGGGTTTAAATACCCAGAATTTCCTCACAGTATTCCTGCAATTTGAGTGGCTTGAGGCTGTCACCAACGCTCCAATTTGAATGCAATTGGTTGTGTGTGTTTGAGAGCTTGTTTTAAAATCATTGACCCAATTCAAAGCCTGTTTTGCTCTGCTGGGACTCTGGCTGCTGCTTTGGACACAAATGTTGTAAAGTTGTCTTCTGCAGCCCTGCTTTCTGCAGTTTAAAATCCCCAGCACAAAGACACAGGCTTTCTAAAGACACAACGCTGGATGGTTCGTTTTGGTTTTCTCAGCATTTCTTTTCAATATTTACATTTGTCAAACACCACATCTTTAACCTTATATATGCAACTTCATAACCATATTAGAGAGAGACAGTGTGTGAGAGAGACAGAGAGGGGGAGAGAGAAAGAGGCAGAGTGGGGGGGAGAGAGAGAGAAAGGGAGAGAGAGAGAAAGGGAGAAAGAGACAGAGAGGGGGAGAGAGAGAAAGAGACAGAGAGGGGGAGAGAGAAAGAGGCAGAGAGGGAGAGAGAGGGGGAAAGACAGAGAGAGAGAGGGGGAAAGACAGAGAGAGAGAAAGAGAGGGGGAAAGACAGGGAGAGAAAGAGACAGGCAGGGAGAAAGAGAGAGAGAAACAGTGTGAGTGAGAGAGAGAGAGAGACAGATAAAGATGGAGGGAGGGGGAGAGACAGAGAGAAAGACAGACAGGGAGGGGTGGAAAGAGAGAGAGAGAGAAAGACAGGGAGGGAGAGAAAGATGGAGGGAGCGGAAGAGAGAGAGAGAGAAAGATGGAGGGAGTGAGAGAGAGAGAGAGAGAGAAAGACAGAGAAAGATGGAGGGAGTGAGAGAGAGAGAGAGAACGACAGAGAAAGATGGAGGGAGGGAGAGAGAGAGAAAGACAGAGAAAGATGGAGGGAGGAGAGAGAGACGGACAGACAGAGAGAGAGAAAGACAGAGAAAGATGGAGGGAGGGAAAGAGGGGGAAAACAGGAAAAGACAGCAAGAGGTGAGGTTTGTGGGGGGTGCAGTGAGGGGGTGGGGGAAGAGACACAGGATCACAGTGACCCGAGCTGGGAATTGAACCCGGGTCCCTGGAGCATGTGAGGCGACCACACTTTATGAAACAAAATCTCACTCACGGACCGCAAAGTTAGTTCAAGGAAAGAAAGTGGAAACGGGGTCGGGTAAATTCAAGCACTTCAATCACCGAGGCATCGTAGGCTGTGCAGCAAGCGCTGGGGAATGGGGGGAGGATAGATTGGGATTTGATGGCCTGCATCGAGCTGGTGGGCCGAAGGGCCTGTTTCTGTGCTGTGTGACTCCAGATTCTCCTCTCTCTTTTCCCAGGAATTTCTATTTGGATGTGGGGGGGTATAGAATTTCCCTGTCTCTGTCTCTCCAGCGTTCTTACCAATCCCAGCAACCCTCCCCTCTCTCTCTCTCTCCAGACATTCCTGTCTATATTTCATCTTTCAATAAAATGTGAAGGAAAACACCAATGTGAATTGTTGTTCATTTAATTTCAGGGAGGGAAAGACAGAGAGAGACAGGGAGGGAGGGAGAGAAAGAGAGGGAGAGAGAGAGGGAGACAGGGAGGGAGAGAGAAAAAGGGAGGGTAACAGAGGGAGATCAAAGGCAGAGGGGCAGGGAGAGGAGACACACTGGAGGGGGGCTGGGTTAGGGGGGGGGGGTCCTCTGCTCTGCACTTACAGCCCAGCTCCCCAGTCTCTGGGGAAAAGACCCTCACTCACACCCTCCCAGAAGGTGGGATTTGTAACCAGCGGCTGTGTGACTGAGGCTGAATCTGGGCTGTTGTGTTTGAATAGATTTTTTCCCAATATAAAGATATTGGAATCTGGCTGCTGCCACATTGCAGTGAGAGAGAGATCTGGCTTTGCAGAAGGAGCTTCCCTCCCCATTTCCCCATGGAAATCACTGAGAAATAGCAAACGTGGCCCACAACACGTCATTATTTGAAACGGTCAGACAGAAACTTATCAGAGAGAGCATTTTAATCCCCATTCATCCCCAGACGGTGGAAACAGAGCAGAGATCAGGACAGATTATCCAGAGTAGGAGAGACCTGGGCAGAGATGGGGTATTGGATATATATATAGATCTGGGGGGAAAGCAAAAGAGACACAGAGGGGGCTGGACAGGTTCAGAGATAGAGGCAGAGAAACAGGCAGAGAGAAAGAAACAGTGAGAGACAGAGGGAATCGGAGAGAGAGGTGTGACTGTGCTCGAAGTGGAAGGTTCCCTGTTCATATCGAATGTACAAACAGCCCCAATCCTGGAGTGACTTGTCATTATTTTTATTTGGGATGGGGGAGAGATGGAGGGGGGGGGGAGCGAGGGAGAGAGAGGGAGACGTGTGGTTCCCCTCATTGCCCACTCACTTTAACCCAATCCTCACTTAAAAATCACTTTGTATCTGGCCCTGCTCAGACTGTGTGTGTGGGATCTTGCTGTGCCCTCATGCTCTCTGTCCCCCCTCCTCCTCGCCCCATATTCCCCGCACTGTGACATCACCCCACACTTTAAACATGAAAAGATGGAGGGGAAGGAGGGTGGGGAACAGAGAGAGGAACAGAGAAGGGGTGGGGAGTGTCGGGGGCTTAGTGGAGGGGGGTAGGGGGATAGAGACAGAGGCTCGGGGGTGTGCCCTCCTGCAGTGTGGGACTCCCTGTGGGATCCTGATTGCAGCATTCCCAGTCTCTCTCTCTCTCTCTCCCTCTCACTGTGAAGCACTCGGGAGAGAGAGGGAGCTGAAATTCAAATTCCTGAGCCTGGGGGAAAGGCTTGTTCTCAATCCCAGAGTCCTGCTTGTGTTTTTAGACAGGGCGCTGGGATTTGAGGGTGTGGATGGAGAAGATTGTTCTGTTTAACTGCGGGGGGGGGGGGGGGGGGGGCGGTGGGAGAGAGGGGGGTTTGTTCTTTCTACCTGAGGAATAATGCAGCCTCTGTGACTAGGCCGCACTTCACGGCCTAAATCTCAGGAGCACTTTTGCGTTTGCTTAATTCCCCAACAGGGTTTAAGTGGCTGAATTCAATGGTTCAATAAAATGTGAAGCAGCCGCTTCAGGGTGGGATTGTGGGTTTTCCTGCTCCCGCCCCCCCTCTCATTTCCCTTTTGATTGTGAGTTTCATTTTAAACGGTCAGACAGAAACTTAGAGAGAGCATTTCAATCCAGATTCACCCTGAGATAGAGAAACAGAGCAGAGATCAGGACAGGTTATCCAGAGACAGGAGCAGAGACGGGGTATTGGACAGATATAGATCTGGGGGAAGTGTGTAGGAGACGGAGAGGGAGAAACAGAGGGGGGGGGGGGGCGGAGAGAGGTGACTGATAGAAGTGGGAACATCATTGGGGCCTCCTGTGTTTATTCACTGGCCTGTCTCTGGAGTAAAGCCCCCAGAATGCTTTGACGTGTTTAATAAATTCAATATCGGGACAGTCAGGGGGCAGTTGGAAGTTCATTGCATTTGAAACTTGTTCCCATTTTGTCAGGGTTTAATAATGAGGAGGTGAAAATGAATGTTTCCCCCCCCCTCCCCCCCCCAGTGAGATTGTGAATTTCAGCAAGTCCTGGGATCTTGCTGTGCCTTTTATTGTTTATAATCAGCTTTTGTTTTGTGTTTAATCAAATTTCACTTTATTTTCTCTTTCTCTCTTCCAAGGAGAATTCCTTTGGAAACTTTGGCGATGCAGAGAGCGAATAGTTTTGCCGTGAGGAATCCTCGGACAAGAGCTATAACCAGAGAGAAAAATATTAATAAAAGTCCCCGTGTCTTTGTCGTTCATTTTTATTCACAGATAGACTGGTGGGGCTTTTACACGGAGGGTTAGTGGTCTGTGTGTCAGGGGGAGGGGGCATTCCCAGTGATCCCTGCTCCAATGTAATCCCACAGATTTCAATCCCTCTCCCTGAAGCTCTGTCTGTGCAACTCCCCCATCCTCAGAACTGTTTCTCCACATCTTTCCAATCCCGGTCTCTCCCCATCCTTTATACCTCAGCCTCTCACAATGGCAGCATCTTTCCCTTTTTCTCTCCTTCTCTCTATCTTTCACTCTCTCTCTGAAACTTTGTCACTCTGTCTTGCCAAAGCCCCACTTTCTATTTATCTCGACATCTCACTTTGTATCTCAGCCTCTCCGTCTCTCTCTCTCTCTGTGGATCATTTTATCTCAATCACAGCAGCCTCCTCTCCGTCTCTCTCTCTCTATCTCTGCTCCCCCCTCTGTCTATCTCTGCTCCCTCTCTGTGACTCATTCTGTCTGAAGTACAGCAGCATTCTCTCTCACTCCCCATCTCTATATCTTTTCACAATAACTTCATTGCAGTGTTAATGTAAGCCTACTTGTGATTAACAAATAAAATTTTAACATTAACTCTGCTTTTATTTGTCTCTTATCTCTCTCTCTATCGCTTCCCTCTCTCTATCTGCTTCCCCCTCTCTCTGATCTCTGCTTCCTTCTCTGTGAATCAGTCTGAATTACAGTCGCATCCTCCCCATCTCCATCTCTCTGATCTCTGCTTCCCCCTCTCTGTGAATCATTCTGTCTGAATTACAGCAGCATTCTCTCTATCTCCATATCTCTACTTCTCTGTCTCTTATATCTCTCTCTCTCTCTGCTCTCTCGTGGGGGACGGGCCAGATCACGGGTTTGCTGTTCACAAGCAGCAAGGGCCCAGGAACGCAGAGGGAGGGAATCGGGGGCAATTCAGAGGTATTCAGCACTGCTGAAAGGGCTGACCAGAGTCAGGGGTTATCAGAGAAAGGGGGCAATGGAGGAGGGGGGAGGGGGAATCAGACAGGGGGTCTGTTGTACAGGATGGGGGTGGGGGATGTTATAACACAGGCTGCTCAGTGTCAAGGGAATTAGTCATTTGAACGTTAATGTTTAAAATGGGCAGAGTTTCCACATCCAACTCCACCAGGAGCTGTTTACAGGGGGGTGGTGGACGGGGATGGACAGGCGGGGGGGGGGGGGGTACTAATTAGAAAGGGGGGGATCTGTCAGTCCAGAGGCTGTTCACAGGGAGGGAGTGGGAATTTGCCAGGTTGAGAGGGGCGGGGGGGGAAAGAGGGGAACTTAGAGGGATACGGGGCTCAGAGGGAAGGATCGGGAGATTTAGAGGGATTGTGAGGAGGGACGACAGATTTGGCTGGAGTGGGGGGGGGATTGAGGGGGATTAAAGGGGGAGAGTGGAGAGGGATGTAGGGGTAGACTCAGGGATTGTGGTCGGGAATTAGAGGGATTCAGGGGGATTTAAGGGTCTCATGGGGACTTTGGGATTTAGCGGGGCTGAGAGGGAGGGAATCGGGGGGAATTGAGGGGGATTTGGGAGGAGGGGGCTCAGAGGGGAATTTCTGGGGTTCTGAGGGATACAGGAGGGATTGGGGGGTTTACGGGGATTAAAAGACATGGTTTGGTGCTCAGACAGATTGAAGGGGTGGGATTGGAGAGGGAGCAGGATTCGGGGGCAGAGGAATGTGGCGAGGGTGGGGGCGATCTCGGGAGACATTCAGGGGGGATTCCAGAGGAATCTCAGGGGCTTAGAATCTGGGGAGGGTCTGGATGGGGTAGGGAGTCAGAGGGAGATGGCGGGGGGGCGAGTCGGGGTGGAGGGAAAGGGATTGAGGGCGGGGTGGATTTATAGGGATTTGGGAGGGGGGAAATTCAGAGAGGGATTTAGGGTGGGGCCTTGCATCAGGGTTAGAATTGGGGGGGGTGTCGAGCGATTCGGAGTGGGGTGGTGACTCAGAGGGATTCAGGGGTGGGGAGGACTGAGGAAGGATTGGGTGGCTTGATTTTGGCAGGGGGGGCAAAGGGAGCCTTTGGGGGGGGGGCTGAGGATTTGGGGCAGGAACTTGGAGGATTCAGGGGGCTGAGAGTCAGATTGGCAGTGGGTGTCAGAGAGATTGAGCGGGGGGAGGGGGTGCTTACAGAGTCGGATTGAAGCAGATCGGGCAGAGGGACAGGGAATCAGGTGGGGGAAAGGGGAGTTTTGGGGGGGAATTAGTGGAGATTGAGGGCAGCGGGTTGAGAAGGATTGGGAGTGGCTCAGAGGGCTTTGGCGGTGAGTTCCTGAGAGAGAGTGAGTGGGGGGGTGATTAGAGTGGGATTCGGGGGCGGGGCAATTCGGGGGCGGGCAATTCGGGGCGGGGCAATTCGGGGGCGGGCAATTCGGGGGCGGGCAATTCGGGGGCGGGCAATCGGGGGCGGGCAATTCGGGGGCGGGCAATTCGGGGGCGGGCAATCGGGGGCGGGCAATCGGGGGCGGGCAATCGGGGACGGGCAATCGGGGACGGGCAATCCGGGGACGGGCAATCCGGGGACGGGCAATCCGGGGGCGGGCAATCCGGGGGCGGGCAATCCGGGGGCGGGCAATCCGGGGGCGGGCAATCCGGGGGCGGGCAATCCGGGGGCGGGCAATCCGGGGGCGGGCAATCCGGGGGCGGGCAATCCGGGGGCGGGCAATCCGGGGGCGGGCAATCCGGGGGCGGGCAATCCGGGGGCGGGCAATCCGGGGGCGGGCAATCCGGGGGCGGGCAATCCGGGGGCGGGCAATTCGGGGGCGGGCAATCGGGGGCGGGCAATCGGGGGGCGGGCAATCGGGGGGCGGGCAATCGGGGGGGGGGCAATCGGGGGGAGTTTCCTGACACAGTATGTGGATAAGCCTACTAGAGGAGAGGCTGTTCTTGATCTGGTGCTGGCTAATGAACCTGGACAGGTGGAGGATCTCTCGGTGGGTGAGCATCTTGGGGATAGCGATCATAATTCTATCTCCTTCACGATAGCATTGGAAAGAGATAGGGTCAGGCAGGCTAGGAAAGTGTTTCTCTGGAGTAAAGGGAAATACAGTGTCATCAGGGAGGAAATTAGACGGGTAAATTGGAAGGAGGCATTCTTGGGGAAAAGTACCGAAGGAAAGTGGAGGATTTTCAAGGAATGTTTGTCTGGAGCTCTGCATGACAACGTTCCGATGAGACAGGGGGGTGTTGGTAGGGTACGGGAACCGTGGTGCACGAAGGTTGTGATGAACCTGGTGAATAAGAAAAGAGAGGCGTACAGAAGGTTCAGAGAGCTAGGAGGTGTTAAGGATTTAGAGGAGTATACGCGATGTAGGAAGGAGCTTAAGAAGGAAATTAGGAGAGCGAGAAGGGGTCATGAGAAGACCTTGGCGGGTAAGATTAAGGAGAATCCCAAGGCTTTCTACAAATATGTCAAGAGTAAAAGGATGAGATGTGAAGGCATAGGACCCTTAAAAGGTGAAGGGGGAAAAGTTTGTGCGGAACCGTTAGAAATGGCGGAGCTGCTTAATGAATACTTTACCTCTGTATTCACGGTGGAAAGGGATCTGGGTGGTTGTACTGCTGGATTGCGGAGGACAGAAAGGATCGAGCATGTGGACATAAAGAAAGAGGATGTGTTGGAACTATTGAATGGCATCAAGGTTGGTAAGTCGCCGGGACCGGATGGGATGTACCCCAGGTTACTGTGGGAGGCGAGGGAGGAGATTGCGGAGCCTTTGGCGATGATCTTTGCATCGTCGATGGAGACGGGAGAGGTTCCGGAGGATTGGAGGATTGCGGATGTGGTCCCTATATTCAAGAAAGGGAACAGGGACAGCCCGGGAAATTACCGACCGGTGAGTCTAACCTCAGTGGTTGGTAAGTTGATGGAGAGGATCCTGAGAGACAGGATTTATGATCATCTAGAGAAGTTTAGTATGATCAAAAGTAGTCAGCACGGCTTTGTCAGGGGCAGGTCGTGCCTTACGAGCCTGGTTGAGTTCTTTGAAAATGTGACCAAGCACATTGACGAAGGAAGAGCGGTGGATGTGGTCTCTGTGGACTTCAGCAAAGCGTTCGATAAGGTCCCCCATGCAAGACTTCTTGAGAAAGTGAGAGGGCATGGGATCCAAGGGGCTGTTGCCTTGTGGATCCAGAACTGGCTTGCCTGCAGAAGGCAGAGAGTGGCTGTGGAGGGGTCTTTCTCTGCATGGAGGTCAGTGACCAGTGGAGTGCCCCAGGGATCTGTTCTGGGACCCTTGCTGTTTGTCATTTTCATAAATGACCTGGATGAGGAAGTGGAGGGATGGGTTGGTAAGTTTGCTGATGACACCAAGGTAGGTGGTGTTGTGGATAGTTTGGAGGGATGTCAGAAGTTGCAGCGAGACATAGATAGAATGCAAGACTGGGCGGAGAAGTGGCAGATGGACTTCAACCCGGATAAGTGTGTAGTGATCCATTTTGGCAGATCCAATGGGATGGAGCAGCAGTATAAAATGAAGGGTACCATTCTTAGCAGTGTAGAGGATCAGAAGGACCTTGGGGTCCGGGTCCATAGGACTCTTAAATCGGCCTCGCAGGTGGAGGATGCGGTCAAGAAGGCGTACGGCGTACTGGCCTTCATTAATCGAGGGATTGAGTTTAGGAGTCGGGAGATAATGCTGCAGCTTTATAGGACCCTGGTTAGACCCCACTTGGAGTACTGCGCGCAGTTCTGGTCACCTCATTACAGGAAAGATGTTGAAGCCATTGAAAGGGTGCAGAGGAGATTTACAAGGATGTTGCCTGGATTGGGGGGCATGCCTTATGAGGATAGGTTGAGGGAGCTTGGTCTCTTCTCCCTGGAGAGACGAAGGATGAGAGGTGACCTGATAGAGGTTTACAAGATGTTGAGGGGTCTGGATAGGGTGGACTCTCAGAGGCTATTTCCAAGGGCTGAAATGGTTGCTACGAGAGGACACAGGTTTAAGGTGCTGGGGGGTAGGTACAGGGGGGATGTCAGGGGTAAGTTTTTCACTCAGAGGGTGGTGGGTGAGTGGAATCGGCTGACGTCGGTGGTGGTGGAGGCAAACTCGTTGGGGTCTTTTAAGAGACGTCTGGATGAGTACATGGGATTTAATGGGATTGAGGGCTATAGATAGGCCTAGAGGTGGGGATGTGATCGGCGCAACTTGTGGGCCGAAGGGCCTGTTTGTGCTGTGGCTTTCTATGTTCTATGTTCTATGTTCTAATATTCCCTTTAAACCTTTCTCCTTTCACCCTTAACCCATGCCCTCTGGTTTTTTCCTCCCCTCGCCTCAGCGGAAAAAGCCTGCTTGCATTCACTCTATCTATACCCATCAAAATCTTATACACCTCTATCAAATCTCCCCTCAATCTTCTACGCTCCAGGGAATTAAGTCCCAACCTATTCAATCTCTCTCTGTAACTCAGCTTCTCAAGTCCCGGCAACATCCTTGTGAACCTTCTCTGCACTCTTTCAATCTTATTTACATCCTTCCTGTAACTAGGTGACCAAAACTGGACACAATACCCCAAATTCGGCCTCACCAATGCCTTATATAACCTTACCTTAACACTCCAACTTTTATACTCGATACTCCAATTTATAAAGGCCAATGTACCAAAGGCACTCTTTACGACCCTATCCACCTGTGACGTCACTTTTAGGGAACTCTGTACCTGTATTCCCAGATCCCTCTGTTCAACTGCACTCTTCAGAGTCCTACCATTTACCCTGTACGTTCTTCTTTGGTTTGTCCTTCCAAAGTGCAATATCTCACACTTGTTTGCGTTAAATTTCATCACCTGCCCTAACTCATTTCCCAATAGGAGATCCAATATCGCATCCTCTCTCGTTGGCACCTCTATATACTGGTGTAGAAAATTCTCCTGAACACATTTTACAAACTCTACCCCATCTAAACCTTTAACAGTATGTGAGTCCCAATCTATATGTGGAAAATTAAAATCCCCAACTATCACAACTTTGTGTTTCTTGCAGTTGTCAGCTATCTCTCTGCTGATTTGCTCCTCCAATTCTCGCTGACTATTGGGTGGTGTATAACACAACACCATTAATGTGGTCATACCTTTCCTGTTTCTCAGCTCCACCCATAGGGCCTCTGTCGACAAGCTCCCTAATCTATCCTGCCTGAGTACCGCTGTAACATTTTCCCTGACCAACAATGCCACCCCCCTCACCTTTTATCCCTCTGCCTCTATCCCGCCTGAAACATTGGAACCCCGGAACATTGAGCTGCCAGTCCTGCCCCTCCTGTAGCCAAGTTTCACTAATGGCTATAATGTCATATTTCCATGTGTCGATCCACGCCTTCAGCTCATCTGCCTTCCCCACAATACTCCTGGCATTGAAATAGACACACCTCAAAAAATTATTTCCACCGCACTCAACCCTTCCATTTGTGATTTTGCATGAACTAACCTGTCTTTTTACCCCTGCTCCACTATCTGCTCTGGCACTCTGGTTCCCATCCCCCTGCAAATCTAGTTTAAACGCTCCCCAATAACACTGGCAAATCTCCATGCAAGTATATTGGATCCCTTGTAGTTTAGGTGTAACCCGTCTCTCTTGTACAGGTCCCACCTGCCCCAGAAGAGGTCCCAATGATCCAAGAATTGGAAACCCTGCCCCCTGCACCAGTTCCTCAGCCACGTGTTCATCCGCCCAAGCATCCGCCTCCTGCCCTCACTGGCATGTGGCTCAGGTAGCAATCCTGAGATTACTACCCTCGGGGTCCTGCTTTTTAACTTCCTTCCAAGCTCTTTGTACCCACTCTTTAGGACCTCCTCACTCTTCCTTCCCACGTCATTTGTACCGATGTGTACCACGACATCTGGCTGATCACCTTCCCACTTTAGAACGCTGTGCACGTGATCAGAGACATCCCTGACCCTGGCACCCGGGAGGCAACAAACCATGCGGGAGTCTCTGTCCCGACCACAGAACCTCCTGTCCGTACCTCTGACCATTGAGTCCCCTATCACTACTGCTCTCCTCTTCTTCATCCCACCCTTTTGCACTGTCAAACCAGACTCAGTATCAGAGTTCCGGCTGTCGCAGCTTGTCCCAGGTAAAGCATCTCCCACAACAGTATCCAATTCAGTATACCTGTTGTGGAGGGGTATGGCCACAGGGGAACCCTGCTCTGTCTGTCCTTTCACACTGCCATTTCCTCTCCTTACAGTAACCCAATTTCCTGTGCGCTGCTGCTTAGGTGTAACTACCTCCCTAAAGCTACTGTCGATAAACTACTCATTCTCCCGAATTAGATGGAAGTCATCAAGCTCCTTCTCCAGTTCCCTAACACGCTTTGCTAGCAGCTGCAGCTGAATGCATCTTTTGCAGGTGTTGTCGTCAGGGACACCGGAGGTCTCCCTGATCTCCCACATCCTGCAGGAGGAGCATTCCAACATCTTGCCTGGCATTTTTTTTAACTCTGGGGAAAAACAGGAATAAACTTTCTGAAAAAGAAAAAAACCTACTCTCGCCTCTGCCTGTTCTCGCCGAAGCCTGTTTTGAGCCAAAGTCCTTCAGCTCTCACTCTGCCCCCTGCTCAGTCCGCTGCCCGCTAACAACGCTGCCCGTTCAAATGTGCGGCCTACTTTTAAACTCTCCAAAACCTTCCCAGGATGCTGCTGGGCCTACTTCCTGTTTTGAAAAAACCCTCTGAATTTTTTCACAAATTTAACTGAAAAATAAATAAATAAAAATATTGCACAAACAAGCTCCCTCACCCTCAGCCAGCTCCTATGGAACAATGAGCTCCCTCACACTGTCACTGAGTAACCCCTCTCTCCCCAGCACCCTGTGTTACTGACTGTATCAGTACTGATGTTAATCCAGCTCCCTCACACTGTCACTCAGTAACCCCTCTCCCCCAAGCACCCTGTGTTACTGACTGTGTCTGTACTGATGTTAATCCAGCTCCCTCACACTGTCACTCAGTAAACCCTCTCCCCCCAGCACCCTGTGTTACTGACTGTATCAGAACTGATGTTAATCCAGCTCCCTCACACAGTCACTCTGTATCCACTCTCCCCCCAGCACACTGTGTTACTGACTGTGTCTGTACTGATGTTAATCCAGCTCCCTCACACTGTCACTCAGGAACCCCTCTCCCCCAGCACCCTGTGTTACTGACTGTGTCTGTACTGATGTTAATCCAGCTCACTCACACTGTCACTCAGTAACCCCTCTCCCCCAGCACCCTGTGTTAATGACTGTATCTCTACTGATGTTAATCCAGCTCCCTCACACTGTCACTCAGTAACCCCTCTCCCCCAGCACACTGTGTTACTGACTTTATCTGTACTGATGTTAATCCAGCTCCCTCACACTGTCACTCAGTAACCTCTCTCCCCCCAGCACCCTGTGTTACTGACTGTATCTGTACTGATCTTAATCCAGCTCCCTCATACTGTCACTCAGTAACCCCTCTCCCCGCAGCACCCTGTGTTACTGACTGTGTCTGTACTGATGTTAATCCAGCTCCCTCACACTGTCACTCAGTAACCCCTCTCTCCCCAGCACCCTGTGTTACTGACTGTATCTGTACTGATGTTAATCCAGCTCCATCACACTGTCACTCAGTAACCCCTCTCCCCCAGCACACTGTGTGACTGACTGTATCTGTACAGATGTTAATCCAGATCCCTGAGACTATCACTCAGTAACCCCTCTCCCCCAGCACCCTTTGCTACTGACTACATCTCTACTGATGTTAGTCCAGCTCCCTCATACTGTCACTCAGTAACCCCTCTCCCCCAGCACCCTGTGTTACTGACTGTATCTGTACTGATGTTAATCCAGCTCCCTCACACTGTCACTCAGTAACCCCTCTCCCCGCAGCACCCTGTGTTACTGACTGTGTCTGTACTGATGTTAATCCAGCTCCCTCACACTGTCACTCAGTAACCCCTCTCCCCGCAGCACCCTGTGTTACTGACTGTGTCTGTACTGATGTTAATCCAGCTCCCTCACACTGTCACTCAGTAACCCCTCTCTCCCCAGCACCCTGTGTTACTGACTGTATCTGTACTGATGTTAATGCAGCTCCCTCACACTGTCACTCAGTAACCCCTCTCCCCCAGCACCCTGTGTTACTGACTGTATCTGTACTGATCTTAATCCAGCTCCCTCACACTGTCACTCAGTAACCCCTCTCCCCCAGCACCGTGTTACTGACTGTATCTGTCCTGATGTTAATCCAGCTCCCTCACACTGTCACTCAGTAACCCCTCTCCCCCAGCACCCTGTGTTACTGACTGTATCTGTACTGATGTTAATCCAGCTCCCTCACACTGTCACTCAGTAACCCCTCTTCCCACAGCACCCTGTGTTACTGACTGTATCTCTACTGATGTTAATCCAGCTCCCTCACACTGTCACTCAGTGACCTCTCTCTCCCCCAGCACCCTATGTTACTGACTGTATCAGTACTGATGTTAATCCAGCTCCCTCACACTGTCACTCAGTATCCCCTCTCCCCCAGCACCTGTCGTGGTTCCCCAGGACGACAATTTATTCACATCAATTAAAACATCAATGTTGGAAAAAATTATAAGGGATAGGATTTATAGTTATTTGGAGAGTAATGAATTGATAGGTGATAGTCAGCATGGTTTTGTGGCAGGTAGGTCGTGCCTTACTAACCTTATTGAGTTTTTTGAGAAAGTGACCAAGGAGGTGGATGGGGGCAAGGCAGTGGACGTGGTATATATGGATTTTAGTAAGGCGTTTGATAAAGTTCACCATGGTAGGCTTCTGCAGAAAATGCAGATGTATGGGATTGGGGGTGATCTAGGAAATTGGATCAGGAATTGGCTAGCGGATAGGAAACAGAGGGTAGTGGTTGATAGTAAATATTCATCATGGAGTGCGGTTACAAGTGGTGTACCTCAGGGATCTGTTTTGGGGCCACTGCTGTTTGTAATATTTATTAATGATCTGGATGAGGGTATAGTTGGGTGGATTAGCAAATTTGCTGATGACACCAAAGTCGGTGGTGTGGTAGACAGTGAGGAAGGGTGTCGTAGTTTGCAGGAAGACTTAGACAGGTTGCAAAGTTGGGCCCAGAGGTGGCGGATGGAGTTTAATGCGGAGAAGTGTGAGGTAATTCACTTTGGTAGGAATAACAGATGTGTTGAGTATAGGGCTAACGGGAGGACTTTGAATAGTGTGGAGGAGCAGAGGGATCTAGGTGTATGTGTGCATAGATCCCTGAAAGTTGGGAATCAAGTAGATAAGGTTGTTAAGAAGGCATATGGTGTCTTGGCGTTTATTGGTAGGGGGATTGAATTTAGGAGTCGTAGCGTTATGTTGCAACTGTACACAACTCTGGTGCGGCCGCACTTGGAGTACTGTGTGCAGTTCTGGTCCCCACATTACAGGAAGGATGTGGAGGCTTTGGAGAGGGTGCAGAGGAGGTTTACCAGGATGTTGCCTGGTATGGAGGGGAGATCCTATGAGGAGAGGCTGAGGGATTTGGGATTGTTTTCGCTGGAAAGGCGGCGGCTAAGAGGGGATCTTATTGAAACATATAAGATGATTAGAGGTTTAGATAGGGTGGATAGTGATAGCCTTTTTCCTCTGATGGAGAAATCCAGCACGAGGGGGCATGGCTTTAAATTGAGGGGGGGTAGTTATAGAACCGATGTCAGGGGTAGGTTCTTTACCCAGAGGGTGGTGAGGGATTGGAATGCCCTGCCAGCATCAGTAGTAAATGCGCCTAGTTTGGGGGCGTTTAAGAGATCCGTAGATAGGTTCATGGACGAAAAGAAATTGGTTTAGGTTGGAGGGTCACAGTTTTTTTTTAACTGGTCGGTGCAACATCGTGGGCCGAAGGGCCTGTTCTGCGCTGTAATGTTCTATGTTCTATGTTCTAAAACAGAGAGTCTGAGCAGCGATCTTCCAAGCAATAGACTTTATTTCTCAGCACAAGAGATAAAGTCGGGAACGTCCGGAACACTCCAAAGAGCCCTTGGGCTTACACTCTTTTATGTACATTTCAGCCTCATATCTCAAGATCCTCCTCTCCCTTTTACAGCCTGTCCTTGGTTGTTATCTTACCCTACAGCCCGACCTTTCTTTGGCCACCATTAGTTTTAGTTGACCCTTTATCTGTTTTCTTTGCAATTGGTCGCTCCCTGTTATATCTCGTTGTCTCTTAAACCATGGTGGTTATAACTCTTGCTCTTATCTGAACTTTTCTGTTTGTACAATAATCGTGGTTTTGTAAGCTAAGGCCGAATGTGTTTAGAAGAAAAAGACATTCTCTCTGCTAATTTATGGTCCACTAATGTGTTTAGAAGAAAAGACATTCTCTCTGCTGATTTATGGTCCACTATTAAGTTGAACCACCGAGCAGTCTTCCTTGTTTTCTTAAGTGACTATTGTCTGCTTTCCTTAATTAGTGATTGCTATATTACTTCTCTAGTTTCTCCACTTTGATCATATCGACTACACTTGATTATATTAGGTCACACGAAGTTATTTTAGGTTACATATCCATTTTCACGACTTATCTAAATCTGCTTTATTATTTCACTAAAACCTATGAATCTGAATTCCATACTAAACTCATACAATATCCAGTACAATTTCCCTTACAAGTGAATCTGAATTTCATACTAAACTCATACAATATCCAGTACAATTTCCCTTACAAGTCCCCCCTTTGAGGCTATTCCCTAGCCTCATCCCAATTACCAAGCTCAAATAATCCCCTCGCTCAATCCCATTTGTATTTTATTTTAATCACTTTTTGCAGGCGATGTGGAGGAGCCGAATATTTTGGTCAGGGATCAGTGTCCCTATTCTAACTTTATCATAATTTGTCTATCCCGGTTCTGATTTTTGGGTTGCTCCTCCAGATTGCCTGCCCCTGACAGTCATCAGCCAAAAACCTTCCCACTCTTGTCTAGGGAAGGGAAAAAGACTGATTCCTGTGTACAGACTAAGTTCTCCTGGTTTCGTGCGGACTTCAGCAAGGTGCTGTTGTTTCCACAAGGTGATCTTCCACTATTGTAGTTATTTTACAGAGTGACGAGTTTCAACTTCGACCAAGGTCATTGTGAATCCACTCAGCGGGGGCGGCTCAAGATTTTCCCATTCCTCTGTTTTTTCTCTCGAGCGTGAGCTGCTTAGCACCCGCGTCACCATCTGCCGCGCTGCCACTCTGGTAAGGAAGGATCTCAGGGCGGGTAAAAAACAACAAAATATCAATCCCAGAATGATTATTGTTGCGATTGCTACAGCTCCAGCTTTGGCAAACCACGCCCCCCATCTTCCTAATATTCTGTCCAGCCAACTCCATACCTCATGCCCAAACCCAGCATTTTCTTTCACTTCTTTCTTAAGATTTTTTAACTTATTCATGGCATGTGTAAATGACCCTTCTGGATTAGTGTTATTAGGGATAAATGTGCAGCACTGATCCCCAAACATAACACACACCCCTCCTTTCTCTGCCAGGAGCCAATCTAACGCCTGTCGATTTTGCCACGCCATTTTGCCAGTCGCATCCAACTGCTCTCCTAAGGCCTCCAGGGCATCATTCGTATAATTAATAAACCTCTGCTGATTATAATAGATGTAATTGATCCACTCAGTATTCTTGCTGGGTGTGATCCAAAAAAGGAGGGATTCAAACCCTGCAGCTATTTCGTTCCTAGCTTTGAACTCATTCGGGATGCCGCGGGGCTGTCCGATTGCGTCCAATTTTATCGTAGGGTCAGGGGTATATGCCCTCTTAATTCTTTGTGATTTAATTTTTCTTTCCACCGGTAGTATCACAGTGCTCTGGGCAAGCATAACTCGGGCACATAGTCCCTTCCAATTCTGTGGTAGTTTTGCCAATAGCCCTTTCTCCGGGCCACAAAGCCACCAGAGATCGGCCAGTTGATTTTCTTGATAGTCTAACACATAAGGAGGGGGTGCCCATCCCCCTCCTGAGAGGATCAGATTAAGAGCATCGGTTATATTCCAAATCCTTTCACACTTTCCTGTGTAATTTCCCACACTACTTCCTGTGCTACTTTCCTTCCAATAGCAATCTTGGATTTGTAAGTTGGGCTCTACACTCCATTCCTTTGGGACCGCGTCTACTGCCGTTTTTGGCCACTTCGGACATCTGTGGGTCAAGTTGTAGATGCCCTTTTTTACCCCAGCAAACAGGATGCAGTGGTATTGACACAACGGCGGCTCACCTTTACAAAGGTTATCACATGCGGATCCGGAACAGTTTATCTTCTCATACGAGTAGTTCCGATTCCCTATCATATGATACCGTATATATGTGGTATATGGACGGCAATTTTCCTTTCTCCAGCTTTGTTTCCTGGTTCTACAGTCTCCTGATCCCCATGGTATATCAGTTACTTGGGTGTTAGGTTTCTCTGATGCACATACTACACACTCTTTCCCATCACTGTTTCTCTGACCTGTATACTCAGCCCATTTCCACCATTTGTTTTTCTGCGCTTTTTCCCAAATAGTATTTGTGCTCACTAACCGTTCACGTTTTGTTCGTCTTAATACTCTATCTTCCTGATTCTGCACCCTTATGTCTTCTGTATCCCATTCTCCTTTTCTAGGGGTCACGGAAGTCCTAAGGGAAATAGTTTCCAAGTCCCAGGTGGGGAATGGGGCCCCTTCCCTGTCCTCACCTCCCTCGGCACCTTGACTAATAGGCTCAGGCTGGGCATTTGTATCATCAGCCAGCTCATGTACAGAACTACTTTCATCATCCTCTATTCTTTTTGTTCTTCCTTGGCTCTGTTCCTCCTCCCCACGATTCTCCCCGTGTATTTCTATTTCTTCCTCGCTATCACTTCTGTCCACTCTGTGTACTTCTTCAATTTCCCTTCTCTCCCCCACCCCTGGTACCGTTCTGGTACAATGGTTCAAGTGATACCACAGTGTACTGCCTTCTACTTGCAACGCCGTGGGAGACACTTTGGTGACTTCAAACGGTCCTTCTCGTCTCGGTTCGTTCCAACGTCTCCGGAACTTTCTGATGTATACTCGATCTCCAGGCTTGATCTGATGTTCTGTTACCGGATTCTCCTCCTCCTTGGCTTTTTCCTGTTCAAATATAGTTCTATGTATAACAGTTAATTGTTGTATATATTCTTTTGTGCTTTGATCTAAACATTCTAGCGTAGGACCTCCTGATCCCCTGATCTTGGGTACCGGCATTACTCTTCCTGTCATCATTTCATGTGGGCTCAAATGTGTGATTCTGTTTTCCTGACTCCTGTATTGCATTAGAGCCAATGGCAGAGCATCTATCCAGTTTTTCCCTGTTTCACTGCAAATTTTGCTTATTTTAGCCTTAAGGGTCCCGTTTGCTCTCTCCACCGTTCCTTGGGATTGAGGGTGATATACGCATCCAAACTTCTGCTTTATTCGGAGTGCCGAGAGTGTCTCTCTCAGTGCCCTTCCTATAAAAGCAGATCCATTGTCTGAACTTAATTGCGTGGGTATGCCAAATCTTGGGATAATTTCTTTTGACAGGAAGTTAATCACCGTTCCAGATCCTTGATCTTTGGATGGCGTTGCTTCTATCCATCTGCTGAATCTATCAATAATCACTAACATGTATCTTTTCCCCCTCACCACCTTTCCCATATCCACATAGTCCATGCATAGATGTTTAAATGGTCCTTCAGGAATGGGTGTATGCCCTATTGGGGCAGTAATGCCCTTCCTGATGTTATTCTGAGCACACACCTCACACTGACTTAGTATGTAGTCAATCGAGTTTTGCAGGTATGGTGACCAGAATCCTTCCTTCTTGATCTTTCTAGCCACTTCTCCTCTTGCACAGTGGTCCACTCCATGCGCTTCGCTAATTGGTACGGTTAGTAATGATGTGGGTGCTATGACCAATCCCTCCCCATTTCTCCATATCCTGTCCTGTTGTCCCTGTAGTGCTCCTCTATCTTTCCACATTGCCTTTTCAGCTACAGAGGTTTCCTCCTGTAACTGTGCTACATCCTCTAATGTGATATGAGGTTCGATATCCCCCGTACCTGGCCCTGGGTGCGGCCTTGCTATTTCTACTGGGGCTATCGTAGCCTCAATGCATCCTGACGCTTCTTTAGCTGCCTTGTCGGCTTTGGTGTTTCCCTGTGTGATGCTGTCTGCTCCCTTTTTATGCGCCTGACACTTAATTATGGCTAATTCCCTTGGACCCATCATGGCCCTTATTAAAGCCCTGATTTGACCTTCGTGTTGTATTGGTCCTCCTCCGCTTTTCATAAATCCCCTTTGCTTCCATATTGCCCCGAACAGATGGCAGACCCCGTGGGCATAGGCCGAATCAGTATAAATTTCCACTGCTTCCCCGTTTGCTAGCTCACATGCTCTGGTCAATGCTTTAAGCTCTGCTAATTGGGCCGAACAGGGCTGTTCACATTTCTCTGCTTCTATAACTTCAAGTCCTCCTGGTCTTTGTTCGACTATGGCATAGCCTGCGTGGTTTCCTAAGTGATCCCTGTAACATGAGCCATCTACATACAGTATCCTTTTCCCTTCTGTCACTAGTCCCTCTGCTCTTAAATCTCTCCTCAGTTTCATAAATGTTTTTGCTTCTCTTAAGCATTCATGTTCTTCTCCTTCATGAGGTAATGGCATGTAATCAGCTGGATTTACTCTGTTGCACTTTATTATCGTGATATCTGGAAATGTAGTTAGCATTCGATAATGATGGATCCTAGCAGGTGTCAGCACAAATTTTCCTTGCTCAATCAATTCAGCTACCTTATGGTATACATGTATGTTTATCGGATATCCCATTGTGACCGTGGCTGCCTTTTCGTACGCCCACCAAGCTGCTGCCAGGCCTTGGTAGCACGGAGGGTATCCCATTGCTACGTCATCTAGCTTGGTACTGTAATATGCTACAGCCTGCCTTCGTCTACCCTTGCAATTTTCCTGCATTAACATTGCTGTAGCAAATCCGGCTTCTCTGTTACTCACAAATAAGTCAAAGGGCTTGTCATAGGTCGGTAAGGCCAATGCTGGTGCCTGTGCCATTTCTCTTTTCACATTTTCAAATGCGCCTGAAGCATCTTTATCCCATTTTAGTTTGGCTTTTAATTCGTCACACCCTGCCTCCTTCATTATCTTTCGTAGTGCCTGCGTTTTTTCGGCATAGCTTTCCACCCATTCTGAACTGAATCCTGTCATTCCCAAAAATGTCATCATTTGTCCCACCGTCTGTGGTTTCGGAACTTTTAGTACTGCTTCTATTTGCTGTGAAGCTATCTCCTTCTGTCCTGCTGATATTTCTCTTCCCAAGTATTCTATCTTTTTCTGGCACAGCTGCAGCTTTTTCCTGGAAACTTTATGACCCCCTTCTGCTAACCTTTTCAATAGTTTTAAACTATCCTTCCTGCACTGTTCTTGTGTTCCTGTGCATAATAATAAATCATCCACATATTGTATCAGTGTTCCTTCCAACTGTATTCCTTCTCAATCTGCTCTCAACACCTGATTGAATACATGTGGGGAATGTTTAAATCCTTGGGGCATCCTATTGTATGTGTATTGTTTCCCCTCGTACGTAAACGCAAAGAGATATTGACTTTCTTGAGCTAGTGGCACACTAAAAAATGCCGAACATAGGTCTATTACAGTAAACCATCTACATTCAGGTGGTATATTTGTCATCAAGGTATAAGGGCTTGGAACCTCTGCTGGCATATCTTCCACTACCTCATTAATTGCCCTTAGATCATGCACCAATCTCCATTTTTCTCCGTCCGCCTTTTTCACTGGTAGTAGCGGTGTATTACACCTGCTCCGGGTTTCTTTTAATACCCCTGCTTCTATCAATCCCTTAATCGTCCCTCTAATTCCTTCAATTGCTTCTGTCTTGATTGGGTATTGCGGCCTATACGGCCCCTGACGTCCTATCTTTAATCTGACTTCAACTGGATTAGCGTTTTTGACCCTCCCTACATCCGTGTCCTGTCTGGACCACAACTCCTGCGGGAGGGAGTTCAAATCCTGCTCTAACCTCTCTCTCCACTCCAGTTCCTGTTTCTCAATTTGCACTCCTATTGTTATCTGCTTCGGTTTCCCAAGCATTTTAACATCCAAAATTATTTTCGTCATTTGTCCATTGCTGGACGTCCAAATATCTACATTGTCTGTCTGGACAAATTCTAAATCTTGTGCTCTCAACACCATTGGTCCTAGGTCTTTTGATCTGTATCCCGGATTCACTTTCAATGTGACATGTGGCTCCGCCCCAGATACAGAGAACCATTTGTTAACCCATTCATTCCTAACAATTGTGAGGGCTACTCCCTCTAGTCCGATTAAAATACTTCCTGACTTTATTTCCTGTTCTCGTCCCGCCTCCCTTTCCCATTTCTCCTGTATCTCAGGTTCCTGCCCTTCATCAAATATCATTGTACTGTGTAATTCTGTTCTTGGCCATTTGGCTTGTGGAACCCAAGTGTTTATAAGCTTTCCCCAAACTTCCCATATCTGTTTTTTAACTTGTTCCTCTATATCTCCCAACCAATATACATTAACCCCTTCCTTTCCTGGTATTTCAAGTGGATACATTTCCATCAAATCAATTCCTTGTTCAGTGCATTCTAATTTCAGTCCTAAACCTAGGATTGCATCCCTTCCCAATAGATTTAAAGGAGTTTTATCACATACTAAAATAGGTACATGGGTTGTCTTATTTCCAATGGTAACAGGCACCGGCGTCGTCATTCGAGCTAATGTTACTTTCCCCGAGAACCCCACAGTTTTTACAAACTGGTTTGACAATGGTAAGTGATCCGCATATTTCGTTTGCATGCACGTACATGTGGCGCCGGTGTCTATCATCATGGGGACCTCGATCCCTCCTACTCTAACGTTAACTATAGGTTCCTGCTCTGCAGTTTCTGTTATCTGTACGTACTGTCCTACCATTTCGGGGTTCTCTGGGCCTCCCTATGGGGAATTCTGATGGTTTACCGGCCCTTGAAACATCGGGATGCTGTTTGGCGATCCTTGGATCAGTTGTTGGCCTGTCTGCTGCTGGTTTTCTCCCTGTCTGGGGAAATTCCGCGGGCAATTCCTTTTTATGTGCCCTGCCTCCCCGCACCCCCAACACACACCTGAAGGGCCAGGCAGTGGTCCCTGTCTCGGAGTCTGATGATTAACCTGTCCCTGTCCTCTCTGATTCTGATAGGGTGGCCTACCACCTCCCTGTCCTTTCCCATTTCTATTCCAGTCAGTCTGACTTTGCAGGGCGTATGGGTTTTGATAATTTAGGCCATAGGCTCCTGGGTTCATGGACAGTGGGAAGGCAGAAATGTTATAGGTTATGACGGGCTGGCCTCCATCTCCGCTCCCCCCTTTGATTAGTGCAGGTATTTCCTCTGGCTTTTGCTCCACCATCATTGGTGCTATTTTTCTGGGTGCGAGATCCTCTTTTGCCTTCAGTTTATCCTTGCTTTTGATCTCCTCCAACTGTGCCTGAAGGAGTTTACGTTGTACCTCCTTCAGCTGTTTGTCTGCATTCTTTTCATCTTTGCGATGTCTCTCTACTGCATGGGCAACATAATCCACAAACTCTCGGTAATTTTTTGAGTCCAAGCCCACCACTTCCTCCAGCCTTGTCTTAGCTGGGGCTGGCAAGCCCTCTAGGATTGCAGCCCGGAACATGGAGTTGGTCAGTGGGTCTATTAGAATGTCCCTCTCCGTGTCCCTTCTCCACCTTTTTAATTTATTCTCCACATACACCGCTGCATTCTCCTCCTCACCCAGTGGCTCTCCCTTTAGGGTTTTTACATCCATTCGATTGGGGTACATATCCCGCAGTGCCTGCCAGATGACTTGGCGGTACTGGTCCATTAGTGTCCCATCCACCGCTGGGTCATAAGCTGCGGTCGGGATGCCAGCACGTCTCATTACTTCCGCCATTTGGTCCATTCCTAGCACCTTTGTCAGGAGAGCTTTGATGTCGCCCAGTGCCATCCTTTTTCCCACCATTCCCGCCTCCAACTGTCCAATCCACCTTCCAGCCCCATCCAAAATATTGGGTAATTCATTAATTAAATTAGGCAAATCCTGACCTGACCAAGGGATATACTGCGGTCTGCCACCCTTCAGAATCACCGGGAATACCCTTTTCCCTCTCCTATCCACATCTGGAAACTTTACAGGTGGGTGCCTTTCCCGCCTTGATTTTCTTTGCACCCCTAACATTGATTGCCTCCCTTCGTCTTCACTACTCTCTTCTGTTTCTCCTTCCGTCTCTCTCGCCATTCTACCTTCCTCTGGGTGCTTCCACCTCCATCCTTGTGATGTCTCACTTGCATACTCGCAAAAATCATTTCCTGTTTTCCCCTCATATTTATTTCTAACATTTTCTCCTCCCTCTTCTCGTTCTTTTTCCTTTTCCATTACCTTCTTTGCCCATTCCAAAAGTTCTACCACCTTTACTTCATCCTCTAACTCCTTCCTCCTGAGATTCAGCTCCTCCAAAACCTCTTCTGTTTTCCTAGCTGCTTCCTCTATACCTTGTTTCTTTTCTCCCTCCTTTCGTGCCCATTCCTCCTTCGTCATCTGTTCTATGTCATATTCTCCCTCAAAATTCATTGTGCCTGATATAACTGGGTACAGTCCCGTGGAGCTCTGTTTCTCTAAGTATGGGGGTGGGGCTACGTTTGGATCTTCCAATTTTGCTTTTTCCTCAAGTTGTACTGGCATCTGCATTCTACCTCCCCTCCATACCCCTCTTCTCTCTTTCCCTTCTTGTTGGAATAGGGCTAATATCTCTAACTCCTTTTCTCGCTTCTCCCTTCTTTTGCTCGATTTATCCTTAATCTTATAGTTCTTTATCATTCCCTTCTGGTCCTCACACCTCTCTATGGACCATGTGCCTTCCTCCGGCCACTGTGTATTGGTCTTATTTGTTCTTTTGGCCCATTTTTTAGAGACGTGTTCTATATCTCCCCTAAGGGCTGGGAACGTATCCCCTAATATCTCCACTGGTGTCTTAACTTGGTGCGCCATTACTCGTCTTTTTGGATCACTGTCGCAATTTTTGTCACTTAGTCCGTCAGAGTTAGGTATCACAGTGATTATTACTTGCTGTATTGTTTTTCCGTGCTCAGTCCCCTGTTTACCTTTCCTTTGGATTTCTTTTGCCAATATCTGTAATTCTAACCGGGGTCCTGATATCCACTTCCCCGTAGTCCCCTGTCCCGGCACTATCTTCCTCTCCCGGGCCAGAGGGTAGTAGGTTTTCACTTGCTCGTCTATGTGAATGAGAATCCTGTATCGGTCAGATCCCTTTATTAATTTATCTAGGGTTTCCAATTTTATTTCGTCTATCCAATTCCTATCGACTACTCTTTCCCAATTTACATACGGCCACTCATTCTTTATCTCCTCTAAGTTAATTATGTGTGTAATCTTTTTCCAATCCAGTGTTGCTTCCGTTTTTGTTATTTTTCAAAGATTAGTTATTTTCAATCTTGTCACCAGGCAGTTTTGTCAGGGTAATTTTTCAAGTTGTTAGTTATTACCCTACCTATATTCCGACTCTCTCTCTTATTTCTGTCCTTCACGCTGTTTTCTCAGACCAGTTTGTTCAAATTGGTCTTTTACTTCCTCTATTCTAGCTGCTACTCCCCTTTCCTGTGGTTAAAATCCACTCCTGTGCTTTTGGCTACTGTATTAGGTCAGAGAGTGATCTCTCACTGATCTCTCTCCCTCTCGGTTGACGTCCCTTACCCGAGGTCCTGGGTAGGTTTGGACTGGCAGATTTTCCCACACTTACTCTCTTCTGGGCAAGTCGTGACCTGAAAAACCCGCTCCAAACCGCTTGACTTAACCTAATTGCATTACTTTAGCTTTCGGCCTTTTTCCCGTCTCACTTTTTACCCACTCACAGACAATACAGTATTCGCAGCGCGCTTTTGCATGCAAAAATTCTGCTCTTCGGATCAGACTCAGTCTCTCAAAATTTTTACACAATTTGGTTTTACCTGTGCAGGATATCTTTTTGGGTTGGGGAGATCCAGGACCAGCAGAGAGCCGGGCGCACCGGGCCTCGAGAAAACCCCTTTCTGACAACAAGGATTTACATGCATGCAAGTCTGCTTACCTTGTTGACAGAAGGCCGGCTGGGGACTTCTCGGTTCCGGTTGGACCACCGTCTCCGCCACTCCTTCCAGATGCTTTTCTGGGCGATCTCTCACCAACCCTGCTAAGCAGCGCCAATTTTGTCGTGGTTCCCCAGGACGACAATTTATTCACATCAATTAAAACAGAGAGTCTGAGCAGCGATCTTCCAAGCAATAGACTTTATTTCTCAGCACAAGAGATAAAGTCGGGAACGTCCGGAACACTCCAAAGAGCCCTTGGGCTTACACTCTTTTATGTACATTTCAGCCTCATATCTCAAGATCCTCCTCTCCCTTTTACAGCCTGTCCTTGGTTGTTATCTTACCCTACAGCCCGACCTTTCTTTGGCCACCATTAGTTTTAGTTGACCCTTTATCTGTTTTCTTTGCAATTGGTCGCTCCCTGTTATATCTCGTTGTCTCTTAAACCATGGTGGTTATAACTCTTGCTCTTATCTGAACTTTTCTGTTTGTACAATAATCGTGGTTTTGTAAGCTAAGGCCGAATGTGTTTAGAAGAAAAAGACATTCTCTCTGCTAATTTATGGTCCACTAATGTGTTTAGAAGAAAAGACATTCTCTCTGCTGATTTATGGTCCACTATTAAGTTGAACCACCGAGCAGTCTTCCTTGTTTTCTTAAGTGACTATTGTCTGCTTTCCTTAATTAGTGATTGCTATATTACTTCTCTAGTTTCTCCACTTTGATCATATCGACTACACTTGATTATATTAGGTCACACGAAGTTATTTTAGGTTACATATCCATTTTCACTACTTATCTAAATCTGCTTTTTTATTTCACTAAAACCTATGAATCTGAATTCCATACTAAACTCATACAATATCCAGTACAATTTCCCTTACAAGTGAATCTGAATTTCATACTAAACTCATACAATATCCAGTACAATTTCCCTTACACACCCTGTGTTACTGACTGTATCTGTACTGATGTTAATCCAGCTCCCTCACACTGTCACTCAGTATCCCCTCTCCCCCAGCACCCTGTGTTCCTCACTGTATCTCTGGGTGTGCAATTCCACAGATCCTTCAAGTTAACGTCACAGGGGGAGAAGCTGGTGAAGAAGGCATATGGCATGCTTGCCTTTATGCGACGGGGCATCGAGTATAAAAGTTGGGGTCTGATGTTGCAGATGTATAGAACGTTGGTTCGGCCGCATTTGGAATACTGCGTCCAGTTCTGGTCGCCACACTACCAGAAGGACGTGGAGGCTTTGGAGAGAGTACAGAGGAGGTTTCCAGGATGTTGCCTCGTATGGAGGGGCTTAGTTATAAGGAGAGATTGGGTAAACTGGGGTTGTTCTCCCTGGAAAGACGGAGGATGAGGGGAGACTGAATAGAGGTGTATAAAATTATGAAAGGCACAGATAGGGTGAACGGTGGGAAGCTTTTCCCCAGGTCGGTGGTGACGTTGACGAGGGGTCACAGGTTCAAGGTGAAGTGGGGGGAGGTTTAACACAGATATCAGAAGGACATATTTTACACAGAGGGTGGTGGGGGCCTGGAATGCGCTGCCAGGCAAGGTGGTGGAGGCGGACACACTGGGAACGTTTAAGACTTATCGAGATAGCCACATGAACGGAGTGGGAATGGAGGGATACAAAAGAATGATCTAGTTTGGACCAGGGAGCGGCACGGGCTTGGAGGGCCGAAGGACCTGTTCCTGTGCTGTTTTGTTCTTTGTTCTTTGTTCAACTGATGTTAACCCAGCTCCCTCACACTCAGTCGCCCCCCCTTCTCCAGCCACTGTGTTACTGACTGTATCCGTACTGATGTTAGTCCAGCTCCCTCACACTGTCACTTAGTAACCCCTCTCCCCCCAGCACCCTGTGTTACTGACTGTATCTGTACTGATGTTAATCCAGCTCCCTCAGTGTCACCAAGTAACCCCTCTCCCCCAGCACCCTGTGTTACTGACTGTATCTGTACTGGTGTTAATCCAGCTCCCTCACACTGTCACTCAGTAACCCCTCTCCCCCAGCACCCTGTGTTACTGACTGTATCTCTACTGATGTTAATAAAGCTCCCTCACACTGTCACTCAGTAACCCCTCTCCCCCAGCACCCTGTGTTCCTGACTGTATCTCTCCTGATGTTAATCCAACTCCCTCAAATTATCACTCAGTATCCCCGCTCCCCCCAGCACCATGTGTTACTGACTGTGTCGCTACGAATGTTTGTCCAGCTCCCTCACACTGTCACTCAGTAACCCCTCTCCCCAGCACCCTGTGTTACTGACTGTGTCTCTACTCATGTTAATCCAGCTCCCTCAGTGTCACCAAGTAACCCCTCTCCCCCAGCACCCTGTGTTACTGACTGTATCTGTACTGATGTTAATCCAGCTCCCTCACACTGTCACTCAGTAACCCTCTCCCCCCAGCACCCTGTGTTACTCACTGTATCTCTACTGATGTTAATCCAGCTCCCTCACACTGTCACTCAGTAACCCCTCTCCACCCAGCACCCTGTGTTACTGACTGTACCTCTACTGATGTTAATCCAGTTCCCTCACACTGTCACTCAGTAACCCCTCTCCACCCAGCACCCTGTGTTACTGACTGTATCTCTACTGATGTTAATCCAGCTCCCTCACACTGTCACTCAGTAACCCCTCTTCCCCAGCACCCTGTGTTACTGACTGTATATCTACTGATGTTAGTCCTGCTCCCTCACACTGTCACTCAGTAACCCTCCTCCCCAGCACCCTGTGTTACTGACTGTATCTGTACTGATGTTAATCCAGCTCCCTCACACTGTCACTCAGTAAACCCTCTCCCCCCAGCACCCTGTGTTACTGACTGTGTCTGTACTGATGTTAATCCAGCTCCCTCACACTGTCACTCAGTATCCCCTCTCCCCCAGCACCCTGTGTTACTGACTGTATCTGTACTGATGTTAATTCAGCTCCCTCACACTGTCACTCAGTAACCCCTCTCCCCCAGCACCCTGTGTTACTGACTGTATCTGTACTGATGTTAATCCAGCTCTCTCACACTGTCACTCAGTAACCCCTCTCCCCCAGCTCCCTGTGTTACTGACTGTATCTGTACTGATGTTAATCCAGCTCCCTCACACTGTCACTCAGTAACCCCTCTCCCCCAGCACCCTGTGTTACTGACTGTATCTGTACTGATGTTAATCCAGCTCCCTCACACTGTCACTCAGTAACCCCTCTCCCCCAGCACCTGTGTTACTGACTGTATCTGTACTGATGTTAATCCAGCTCCCTCACACTGTCACTCTGTAACCCCTCTCCCCAGCACCCTGTGTTACTGACTGTATCTCTACTGATGTTAATACAGCTCCCTCACACTGTCACTCAGTAACCCCTCTCCCCCAGCACCCTGTGTTACTGACTGTATCTCTACTGATGTTAATACAGCTCCCTCACACTGTCACTCAGTAACCCCCTCCCCCAGCACCCTGTGTTCCTGACTGTATCTCTCCTGATGTTAATCCAACTCCCTCAAATTATCACTCAGTATCCCCGCTCCCCCCAGCACCCTGTGTTACTGACTGTGTCGCTACGAATGTTTGTCCAGCTCCCTCACACTGTCACTCAGTAACCCCTCTCCCCCAGCACCCTGTGTTACTGACTGTGTCTCTACTCATGTTAATCCAGTTCCCTCACACTGTCACTCAGTAACCCCTCTCCACCCAGCACCCTGTGTTTCTGACTGTATCTCTACTGATGTTAATCCAGCTCCCTCAGTGTCACCAAGTAACCCCTCTCCCCCAGCACCCTGTGTTACTGACTGTATCTGTACTGATGTTAATCCAGCTCCCTCACACTGTCACTCTGTAACCCCTCTCCCCAGCACCCTGTGTTACTGACTGTATCTCTACTGATGTTAATACAGCTCCCTCACACTGTCACTCAGTAACCCCTCTCCCCCAGCACCCTGTGTTACTGACTGTTTCTCTCCTAATGTTTATGTACTTCAGCAGTCACGGGCATTCAGCCTTGGATCTTCAGGTTAGCGTTCTCCAAGGCGGCCTTCACGACACACGACAGCGCAGAGTCGCTGAGCAGAAAACGATAGCCAAGTTCCCCACACACGAGGACGGCCTCAACCGGGATATTGGGTTCATGTCACACTATTTGTAGCCCCCACAGCTTGCCTGGACCTGCAAAGTTTCACTGGCTGTCTTGTCTGGAGACAATACTCATCTTTTTAGCCTGTCTTAATGCTCTCTCCACTCACGTTCTTTGTATCTTAAAGACTTGATTAGCTGTAAGTATTCGCATTCCAACCATTATTCATGAAAATTGAGTCTGTGTCTTTATATGCCCTGTCTGTGAACAGAATTTCCACTCACCTGAAGAAGGGGCTTGGAGCTCCGAAAGCTTGTGTGGCTTTTGCTACCAAATAAACCTGTTGGACTTTAACCTGGTGTTGTTAAACATCTTACTGTGTATGGCTTTAGCCAGTGCATTATAACGGTTGGAATGTGAGTCTTTACAGGTAAGCAAGTCTGAAAGGTACAGACAATGTGAGTGGAGAGAGGGTTAAGCAGCGGTGAAAGATGTGTATTGTCTCCAGACAGGACAGTTAGTGAGATTCTGCAAGGCCAGGCAAGTCGTGGGGGTTACAGATAGAAACATAGAAAACTACAGCACAAAACAGGCCCTTCGGCCCCACAAGTTTTGCCGAACATATCCCTACCTTTTAGGCCTACCTATAACCCTCCATCCTATTAAGTCCCATGTACTCATCCAGGAGTCTCTTAAAAGACCCTATTGAGTTTGCCTCCATCACCACTGACGGCAGCCGATTCCACTCGCCCACCACCCTCTGTGTGAAAAAACTGCCCCTAACATTTCCCCAGTACCTACCCCCGCCCCCCCCCCCCAGCAACTTGAACCTGTGTCCTCTCATAGCAGCCATTTCCACCCTGGGAAAAAGCCTCTGAGCCTCTCAACACCTTATATACCTCTATTAGGTCTCCTCTCATCCTACGTCTCTCCAAGGAGAAAAGACCGAGCTCCCTCAGCCTAACCTCAAATGACATGCCACTCAATCCAGGCAACATCCTTGTAAATCGCCTCTGCACCCTTTCAATCTTTTCCACATCCTTCCTGTCATGAAGCAACCAGAACTGAGCACAGTACTCCAAGTGGGGTCTGACGAGGGTCTTATATAGCTGCATCATTATCCCCGGACTCCTGAACTCAATCCCTCGATTGATAAAGGCCAGCACACCATACGCCTTCTTAACCACCTCCTCCACCTGCGGGGCCAATTTTAGAGTCCTATGGACCCGGACCCCAAGGTCCTTCTGATCCTCTACCGTACTCAGAGTCTTTCCCTTTATATTGTACTCCTTCATCCCATTTGACCTGCCAAAATGGACCACGACGCATTTATCTGGGTTGAAGTCCATCTGCCACTTCTCCGCCCAGTGTTGCATCCTATCTATGTCCCTCTGTAGCTTCTGACATCCCTCCAGACTATCCACAACCCCACCAACCTTCGTGTCATCGGCAAACGTACCAACCCATCCCTCCGCTTCCTCATCCAGGTCATCCAGATAGTGTGACATGAACCCACGATGGCGGTTGGGGCCGTCCTCATGTGTGTGGAACTTGACTATCAGTCTCTGCTCAGTGACTCTGCGCTGGCGTGTGTGGTGAAGGCAGCCTTGGAGAACGCTTCCCCGAAGACTCACATTCCAACCGTTATTGTGTAAATTGAGTTAGTGTCTCTGTCGGCCCTGTTTGTGAACACATCTCCCACTCCCCTGATCAAAGAGCAGTGCTCCGAAAGCTCGTGTCTTGTGCTGCCAAATAGACCTGTTGACCTTTAACCTGGTGCTGTGGCCCCGCCCACCATCTCACACCGTCACAATGCCCGGCTGATTGACGGCAGCTCCGGACCAATAGGAGGAGAAGGGGGCGGGGCTGGATTACCGAGCAGGAGGGGCTAGTCCTCCAACCAATCGGAGTGAATGAGGGGCGGGGCTGGGAGTGGAGCATGCGCAGTGTGCGGGATGCCAATGGGTGATTTGATGTGCAGTGAGTGGAATGGCGGCTCGGGGGGAGCGATGGATCCGGCGGGTGGGCGGAGAGGATTCATAACCAGGTTTGTGTACAGCGGAAACTCAGAGAATGAAATCGCCGGTTCCCCGTTTGTACCCAGCGGGAGCCCAGTATTGTTCCCCGTTTCTGCCCCGAGTTCACCGCCGCCATGTTTCCAGCGGGGCTGTGCGCCTGCGCCGCCGCCATCTTTGTGAGGGGCAATGTGAAGTGAGCGTATGCCTAGTGCCATGTTTGTGAGGGGCAATGTCAGGAGAGCGCATGCCCAGTGCCATCTTGGTCTGGGTTTGACCAAAGGGCAGAGGTTAAAGGTGAGAGTGTTTCAGAGGGGATGTGGGGACAATGTTGAGGGGGGCTGAAGAAGGGGCTTGCAGCTCCGAAAGCTTGTTTGGCTTTTGCTACCAAATAAACCTGTTGGACTTTAACCTGGTGTTGTTAAACTTCTTACTGTGTCTTCCCCAGTCCAACGCCGGCATCTCCACATCATGACAGATTGTTGAGCAGACTGTGTTGCAAATCTGGAACTCGCTGCCTGAGTGGCTGTTGGAGGCAGGGACTCTCTGATTGAAGAAGCTTCTGGACAAACACATCAATACACAAGGTATCGTCGCTGATAGTCCAAGTACATTGATTGGACTCAATTGGTATTGAGGGGGCGAGTTGTGGGGGGAAGTGGGGCAAGGGGGAGGGGTTGAAGGGTGCGAGAGGTTGTGGGGAGTGGGTGAGGGGTTGTGGGGGGGGTTGAAGGTTGTGGGGAGGGGGTGAGGGGTTGCGGGGGCAAGGGATGAGGGGTGGTGGGGGAAGGTAAGTTTGCTGATGACACAATGTTTGGTGGATTTGTGGATAGCGATGAGGACCATCAGAGGATACAGCAGGATATCGATCAGTCCAAGACTTGGGCAGAGAGGTGGCAGATGGAGTTTCGTCCGGGCAAGTGTGAAGTAATGCATTTTGGAAGGTCTAACACAGATAGGAAACTTACAGTAAATGGCAGAACCCTTCAGAGTATTGATAGGCAGAGGGATCTGGGTTTCCAGGTACACAGGTCACTGAAAGCGGCAATGCAGCTGGAGAAGGTATTCAAGAAGGCATACGGCATGCTTGCCTTCATCGGCCGGGACATTGAGTTTAAAAATTGGCAAGTCGTGTTGCAGCTTTATAGAAGCTTAGTTAGACCGCACTTGGAATATAGTGTTCAATTCTGGTCGCCACACCAGCACAAGGATGTGGAGGCTTTGGAGAGGGAATAGAAAAGATTTACCAGGATGTGGTCTGGTCTGGAAATCAGCCTCCCACCATTCATTTGTTTATTTCTATGATTCAGGAATCCCAGTGGGTTGTGGCTGAGGCTTTTTTCCAAAGAGTGGGAGCTGAGAACTGAGCTCACACTGGAGACTCTGTGTCTTTTTTCACTGCACCGCCCCCCCTTGCTTTGCTTTGCTTTCAATCAATTTATTGTGTTCCCTCGCACTCTTTCCTGTCCCCATCACTCTCTTCACTATCACTCCCACGCACTCTCAATTTCTCTCTCCAGACCTTCATCCTCCCCCTGCCTCACTCATGCCCTTCAGGGACGGAAATCTGCCGTCCTTACCTGGTCTGGTCTACATGCCATTCCAGAGCCACAGCAACATGTCTGACTCTAAACTGTCCTCCCAAATTGCATAGCAAGCCATTTTGTTCAAGGGCACAGTGGGTTAACACTGCTGCCTCACAGTGACACGGTGACACAGTGGGTTAACACTGCTCCCTCACGGTGACACAGTGGGTTAACACTGCTGCCTCACAGTGACACGGGTGACACAGTGGGTTAACGCTGCTGCCTCACAGCGACACGATGACCCAGTGGGTTAACACTGCTGCCTCACAGTGACACGGTGACACAGTGGGTTAACACTGCTGTCTCACAGTGAAACGGTGACACAGTGGGTTAACTCTGCTGTCTCACAGTGACACGGTGACACAGTGGGTTAACACTGCTGCCTCACAGTGACACGGTGACACAGTGGTTAACACTGCTGCCTCACAGTGAATCGGTGACACAGTGGGTTAACACTGCTGTCTCACAGCGACACAGTGGGTCAACACTGCTGCCTCACAGTGACACGGTGAAACAGTGGGTTAACACTTCTGCCTCACAGCGACAAGGTGACACAGTGGGTTAAAACTGCTGCCTCACAGCGACACGGTGACACAGTGGTTAACACTGCTGTCTCACAGCGACACGGTGACACATTGGGTTAACACTGCTGCCTCACAGTGACACGGTGACACAGTGGGTTAACACTGCTGCCTCACAGTGACACGGTGACACAGTGGGTTAACACTGCTGTCTCACAGTGACACGGTGACACAGTGGGTTGACACGGTGACACAGTGGGTTAACACTGCTCCCCCGCAGTGACACGGTGACACAGTGGGTTAACACTGCTGCCTCACAGTGACACGGTGACACATTGGGTTAACACTGCTGTCTCACAGCGACACGGTGACACAGTGGGTTAACACTGCTGCCTCTCAGTGACACGGTGACACAGTGGGTTAACACTGCTGCCTCACAGTGACACGGTGACACAGTGGGTTAACACTGCTGTCTCACAGTGACACGGTGACACAGTGGGTTAACACTTCTGCCTCACAGCGACACGGTGACACAGTGGGTTAACACTGCTGCCTCACAGCGACACGGTGACAGAGTGGGTTAACACTGCTGTCTCACAGCGACACGGTGACACATTGGGTTAACACTGCTGCCTCACAGTGACACGGTGACACAGTGGGTTAACACTGCTGCCTCACAGTGACACGGTGACACAGTGGGTTAACACTTCTGCCTCACAGTGACACGGTGACACAGTGGGTTAACACTGCTGCCTCACAGTGACACGATGACACAGTGTGTAAACACTGCTGTCTCACAGTGACACGGTGACACAGTGGGTTTACACTGCTGCCTCACAGTGACACGGTGACACAGTGGGTTAACACTGCTGTCTCACAGTGACACGGTGACACAGTGGTTAACACTAATGCCTCACAGTGACACGGTGACACAGTGGTTAACACTGCTGCCTCAAAGTGACACGGTGACACAGTGGTTAACACTGCTGCCTCACAGTGACACGGTGACACAGTGGTTAACACTGCTGCCTCAAAGTGACACGGTGGCACAGTGGGTTAACACTGCTGCCTCTCAGTGACACGGTGACACAGTGGGTTAACACTGCTGTCTCACAGTGACACGGTGGCACAGTGGGTTAACACTGCTGTCTCACAGTGACACGGTGACACAGTGGGTTAACACTGCTGTCTCACAGTGACACGGTGACACAGTGGGTTAACACTGCTGTCTCACAGTGACACGGTGACACAGTGGGTTAACACTGCTGCCTCACAGTGACACGGTGGCACAGTGGGTTAACACTGCTGCCTCTCAGTGACACGGTGACACAGTGGGTTAACACTGCTCCCTCACAGTGACACAGTGGGTTAACACTGCTGTTTCACAGTGACACGGTGACACAGTGGTTAACACTGCTGTCTCACAGTGACACGGTGACACAGTGTGTTAACACTGCTGCCTCACAGTGACACGGTGACACAGTAGGTTAACACTGCTGCCTCACAGTGACACGGTAGCACAGTGGGTTAACACTGCTGCCTCACAGTGACACGGTGACACAGTGGGTTAACACTGCTGTCTCACAGTGACACGGTAGCACAGTGGGTTAACACTGCTGCCTCACAGTGACACGGTGACACAGTGGGTTAACACTGCTGTCTCACAGTGACACGGTCGCACAGTGGGTTAACACTGCTGCCTCACCGTGACACGGTTACACAGTGGGTTAACACTGCTGTCTCACAGTGACACAGTGGCACAGTGGGTTAACACTGCTGCCTCACAGCGACACTGTGGCACAGTGGGTTAACACTGCTGTCTCACAGTGACACGGTGACACAGTGGGTTAACACTGCTGTCTCACAGTGACACGGTGACACAGTGGGTTAACACTGCTCCCTCACAGTGACACAGTGGGTTAACACTGCTGTTTCACAGTGACACGGTGACACAGTGGTTAACACTGCTGTCTCACAGTGACACGGTGACACAGTGTGTTAACACTGCTGCCTCACAGTGACACGGTGACACAGTGGGTTAACACTGCTGCCTCACAGTGACACGGTAGCACAGTGGGTTAACACTGCTGCCTCACAGTGACACGGTGACACAGTGGGTTAACACTGCTGTCTCACAGTGACACGGTAGCACAGTGGGTTAACACTGCTGCCTCACAGTGACACGGTGACACAGTGGGTTAACACTGCTGTCTCACAGTGACACGGTAGCACAGTGGGTTAACACTGCTGCCTCACCGTGACACGGTTACACAGTGGGTTAACACTGCTGTCTCACAGTGACACAGTGGCACAGTGGGTTAACACTGCTGCCTCACAGCGACACGGTGGCACAGTGGGTTAACACTGCTGTCTCACAGTGACACGGTGACACAGTGGGTTAACACTGCTGCCTCTCAGTGACACGGTGACACAGTGGGTTAACATTGCTGTCTCACAGTGACACGGTGGCACAGTGGGTTAACACTGCTCCCTCACAGTGACACAGTGACACAGTGGGTTAACACTGCTGTCTCACTGTGACACGGTGACACAGTGGTTAACACTGCTGCCTCACAGTGACACGGTGACACAGTGGTTAACACTACTGTCTCACAGTGACACGGTGACACAGTGGGTTAACACTGCTGCCTCACAGTGACACGGTGACACAGTGGGTTAACACTGCTGTCTCACAGTGACACGGTGACACAGTGGGTTAACACTGCTGCCTCACAGTGACACGGTAGCACAGTGGGTTAACACTGCTGCCTCACTGTGACACAGTGGTTAACACTGCTGTCTCACATTGACACGGTAGCACAGTGGGTTAACACTGCTGCCTCACTGTGACACAGTGGTTAACACTGCTGTCTCACAGCGACACGGTGACACAGTGGGTTAACACTGCGCCCTCACAGTGACACAGTGGGTTAACACTGCTGTCTCACAGTGACACGGTGACACAGTGGGTTAACACTGCTGTCTCACAGTGACACGGTGACACAGTGGGTTGACACGGTGACACAGTGGGTTAACACTGCTCCCTCGCAGTCACACGGTGACACAGTGGGTTAACACTGCTGCCTCACGGTGACACAGTGGGTTAACACTGCTGCCTCTCAGTGACACGGTGACACAGTGGGTTAACACTGCTGCCTCACAGTGACACGGTGACACAGTGGGTTAACACTGCTGTCTCACAGTGACACGGTGACACAGTGGGTTAACACTTCTGCCTCACAGCGACACGGTGACACAGTGGGTTAACACTGCTGCCTCACAGCGACACGGTGACACAGTGGTTAACACTGCTGTCTCACAGCGACACGGTGACACATTGGGTTAACACTGCTGCCTCACAGTGACACGGTGACACAGTGGGTTAACACTGCTGCCTCACAGTGACACGGTGACACAGTGGGTTAACACTGCTGTCTCACAGTGACACGGTGACACAGTGGGTTGACACGGTGACCCAGTGTGTTAACACTGCTCCCTCGCAGTGACACGGTGACACAGTGGGTTAACACTGCTGCCTCACGGTGACACAGTGGGTTAACACTGCTGCCTCTCAGTGACACGGTGACACAGTGGGTTAACACTGCTGCCTCACAGTGACACGGTGACACAGTAGGTTAACACTGCTGTCTCACAGTGACACGGTGACACAGTGGGTTAACACTTCTGCCTCACAGCGACACGGTGACACAGTGGGTTAACACTGCTGCCTCACAGCGACACGGTGACAGAGTGGGTTAACACTGCTGTCTCACAGCGACACGGTGACACATTGGGTTAACACTGCTGCCTCACAGTGACACGGTGACACAGTGGGTTAACACTGCTGCCTCACAGTGAAACGGTGACACAGTGGGTTAACACTTCTGCCTCACAGTGACACGGTGACACAGTGGGTTAACACTGCTGCCTCACAGTGACACGATGACACAGTGGGTAAACACTGCTGTCTCACAGTGACACGGTGACACAGTGGGTTTACACTTCTGCCTCACAGTGACACGGTGACACAGTGGGTTAACACTGCTGTCTCACAGTGACACGGTGACACAGTGGTTAACACTGCTGCCTCACAGTGACACGGTGACACAGTGGTTAACACTGCTGCCTCAAAGTGACACGGTGGCACAGTGGGTTAACACTGCTGCCTCTCAGTGACACGGTGACACAGTGTGTTAACACTGCTGTCTCACAGTGACACGGTGGCACAGTGGGTTAACACTGCTGTCTCACAGTGACACGGTGACACAGTGGGTTAACACTGCTGTCTCACAGTGACACGGTGACACAGTGGGTTAACACTGCTGCCTCTCAGTGACACGGTGACACAGTGGGTTAACACTGCTGTCTCACAGTGACACGGTGACACAGTGGGTTAACACTGCTGTCTCACAGTGACACGGTGACACAGTGGGTTAACACTGCTCCCTCACAGTGACACAGTGGGTTAACACTGCTGTTTCACAGTGACACGGTGCCACAGTGGTTAACACTGCTGTCTCACAGTGACACGGTGACACAGTGTGTTAACACTGCTGCCTCACAGTGACACGGTGACACAGTGGGTTAACACTGCTGCCTCACAGTGACACGGTAGCACAGTGGGTTAACACTGCTGCCTCACAGTGACACGGTGACACAGTGGGTTAACACTGCTGTCTCACAGTGACACGGTAGCACAGTGGGTTAACACTGCTGCCTCACAGTGACACGGTGACACAGTGGGTTAACACTGCTGTCTCACAGTGACACGGTAGCACAGTGGGTTAACACTGCTGCCTCACCGTGACACGGTTACACAGTGGGTTAACACTGCTGTCTCACAGTGACACGTTGACACAGTGGGTTAACACTGCTGCCTCTCAGTGACACGGTGACACAGTGGGTTAACACTGCTGCCTCACAGTGACACGGTAGCACAGTGGGTTAACACTGCTGCCTCACAGTGACACAGTGGTTAACACTGCTGTCTCACATTGACACGGTGACACAGTGGGTTAACACTGCTGTCTCACATTGACACGGTGACACAGTGGGTTAACACTGCTGCCTCACTGTGACACAGTGGTTAACACTGCTGTCTCACAGCGACACGGTGACACAGTGGGTTAACACTGCGCCCTCACAGTGACACAGTGGGTTAACACTGCTGCCTCACTGTGACACAGTGGTTAACACTGCTGTCTGACAGTGACACGGTGACACAGTGGGTTAACACTGCTGTCTGACAGTGACACGGTGACACAGTGGGTTAACACTGCTGTCTGACAGTGACACGGTGACACAGTGGGTTAACACTGCTGCCTCACAGTGACACGGTGACACAGTGGTTAACACTGCTGCCTCACAGTGACACGGTGACACAGTGGGTTAACACTGCTGTCTCACAGTGACACGGTGACACAGTGGGTTAACACTGCTGCCTCACAGTGACACGGTGACACAGTGGGTTAACACTGCTGCCTCACAGTGACACGGTGACACAGTGGGTTAACACTGCTGCCTCACAGTGACACGGTGACACAATGGGTTAACACTGCTGCCTCACAGTGACACGGTGACACAGTGGTTAACACTGCTGTCTCACAGTGACACGGTGACACAGTGGGTTAACACTGCTGCCTCACAGTGACACGGTGACACAGTGGGTTAACACTGCTGCCTCACAGTGACACGGTGACACAGTGGGTTAACACTGCTGTCTCACATTGACACGGTAGCACAGTGGGTTAACACTGCTGCCTCACATTGACACGGTAGCACAGTGGGTTAACACTGCTGCCTCACAGTGACACGGTGACACAATGGGTTAACACTGCTGCCTCACAGTGACACGGTGACACAGTGGTTAACACTGCTGTCTCACAGTGACACGGTGACACAGTGGGTTAACACTGCTGCCTCACAGTGACACGGTGACACAGTGGGTTAACACTGCTGCCTCACAGTGACACGGTGACACAGTGGGTTAACACTGCTGCCTCACAGTGACACGGTGACACAGTGGGTTAACACTGCTGCCTCACAGTGACACGGTAGCACAGTGGGTTAACACTGCTGTCTCACAGCGACACGGTGACACAGTGGGTTAACACTGCTGCCTCACAGTGACACGGTGGCACAGTGGTTAACACTGCTGCCTCACAGTGACACGGTGACACAGTGGGTTAACACTGCTGTCTCACAGTGAAACGGTGACACAGTGGGTTAACTCTGCTGTCTCACAGTGACACGGTGACACAGTGGGTTAACACTGCTGCCTCACAGTGACACGGTGACACAGTGGTTAACACTGCTGCCTCACAGTGAATCGGTGACACAGTGGGTTAACACTGCTGTCTCACAGCGACACAGTGGGTCAACACTGCTGCCTCACAGTGACACGGTGAAACAGTGGGTTAACACTTCTGCCTCACAGCGACAAGGTGACACAGTGGGTTAAAACTGCTGCCTCACAGCGACACGGTGACACAGTGGTTAACACTGCTGTCTCACAGCGACACGGTGACACATTGGGTTAACACTGCTGCCTCACAGTGACACGGTGACACAGTGGGTTAACACTGCTGCCTCACAGTGACACGGTGACACAGTGGGTTAACACTGCTGTCTCACAGTGACACGGTGACACAGTGGGTTGACACGGTGACACAGTGGGTTAACACTGCTCCCCCGCAGTGACACGGTGACACAGTGGGTTAACACTGCTGCCTCACAGTGACACGGTGACACATTGGGTTAACACTGCTGTCTCACAGCGACACGGTGACACAGTGGGTTAACACTGCTGCCTCTCAGTGACACGGTGACACAGTGGGTTAACACTGCTGCCTCACAGTGACACGGTGACACAGTGGGTTAACACTGCTGTCTCACAGTGACACGGTGACACAGTGGGTTAACACTTCTGCCTCACAGCGACACGGTGACACAGTGGGTTAACACTGCTGCCTCACAGCGACACGGTGACAGAGTGGGTTAACACTGCTGTCTCACAGCGACACGGTGACACATTGGGTTAACACTGCTGCCTCACAGTGACACGGTGACACAGTGGGTTAACACTGCTGCCTCACAGTGACACGGTGACACAGTGGGTTAACACTTCTGCCTCACAGTGACACGGTGACACAGTGGGTTAACACTGCTGCCTCACAGTGACACGATGACACAGTGTGTAAACACTGCTGTCTCACAGTGACACGGTGACACAGTGGGTTTACACTGCTGCCTCACAGTGACACGGTGACACAGTGGGTTAACACTGCTGTCTCACAGTGACACGGTGACACAGTGGTTAACACTAATGCCTCACAGTGACACGGTGACACAGTGGTTAACACTGCTGCCTCAAAGTGACACGGTGACACAGTGGTTAACACTGCTGCCTCACAGTGACACGGTGACACAGTGGTTAACACTGCTGCCTCAAAGTGACACGGTGGCACAGTGGGTTAACACTGCTGCCTCTCAGTGACACGGTGACACAGTGGGTTAACACTGCTGTCTCACAGTGACACGGTGGCACAGTGGGTTAACACTGCTGTCTCACAGTGACACGGTGACACAGTGGGTTAACACTGCTGTCTCACAGTGACACGGTGACACAGTGGGTTAACACTGCTGTCTCACAGTGACACGGTGACACAGTGGGTTAACACTGCTGCCTCACAGTGACACGGTGGCACAGTGGGTTAACACTGCTGCCTCTCAGTGACACGGTGACACAGTGGGTTAACACTGCTCCCTCACAGTGACACAGTGGGTTAACACTGCTGTTTCACAGTGACACGGTGACACAGTGGTTAACACTGCTGTCTCACAGTGACACGGTGACACAGTGTGTTAACACTGCTGCCTCACAGTGACACGGTGACACAGTAGGTTAACACTGCTGCCTCACAGTGACACGGTAGCACAGTGGGTTAACACTGCTGCCTCACAGTGACACGGTGACACAGTGGGTTAACACTGCTGTCTCACAGTGACACGGTAGCACAGTGGGTTAACACTGCTGCCTCACAGTGACACGGTGACACAGTGGGTTAACACTGCTGTCTCACAGTGACACGGTCGCACAGTGGGTTAACACTGCTGCCTCACCGTGACACGGTTACACAGTGGGTTAACACTGCTGTCTCACAGTGACACAGTGGCACAGTGGGTTAACACTGCTGCCTCACAGCGACACTGTGGCACAGTGGGTTAACACTGCTGTCTCACAGTGACACGGTGACACAGTGGGTTAACACTGCTGTCTCACAGTGACACGGTGACACAGTGGGTTAACACTGCTCCCTCACAGTGACACAGTGGGTTAACACTGCTGTTTCACAGTGACACGGTGACACAGTGGTTAACACTGCTGTCTCACAGTGACACGGTGACACAGTGTGTTAACACTGCTGCCTCACAGTGACACGGTGACACAGTGGGTTAACACTGCTGCCTCACAGTGACACGGTAGCACAGTGGGTTAACACTGCTGCCTCACAGTGACACGGTGACACAGTGGGTTAACACTGCTGTCTCACAGTGACACGGTAGCACAGTGGGTTAACACTGCTGCCTCACAGTGACACGGTGACACAGTGGGTTAACACTGCTGTCTCACAGTGACACGGTAGCACAGTGGGTTAACACTGCTGCCTCACCGTGACACGGTTACACAGTGGGTTAACACTGCTGTCTCACAGTGACACAGTGGCACAGTGGGTTAACACTGCTGCCTCACAGCGACACGGTGGCACAGTGGGTTAACACTGCTGTCTCACAGTGACACGGTGACACAGTGGGTTAACACTGCTGCCTCTCAGTGACACGGTGACACAGTGGGTTAACATTGCTGTCTCACAGTGACACGGTGGCACAGTGGGTTAACACTGCTCCCTCACAGTGACACAGTGACACAGTGGGTTAACACTGCTGTCTCACTGTGACACGGTGACACAGTGGTTAACACTGCTGCCTCACAGTGACACGGTGACACAGTGGTTAACACTACTGTCTCACAGTGACACGGTGACACAGTGGGTTAACACTGCTGCCTCACAGTGACACGGTGACACAGTGGGTTAACACTGCTGTCTCACAGTGACACGGTGACACAGTGGGTTAACACTGCTGCCTCACAGTGACACGGTAGCACAGTGGGTTAACACTGCTGCCTCACTGTGACACAGTGGTTAACACTGCTGTCTCACATTGACACGGTAGCACAGTGGGTTAACACTGCTGCCTCACTGTGACACAGTGGTTAACACTGCTGTCTCACAGCGACACGGTGACACAGTGGGTTAACACTGCGCCCTCACAGTGACACAGTGGGTTAACACTGCTGTCTCACAGTGACACGGTGACACAGTGGGTTAACACTGCTGTCTCACAGTGACACGGTGACACAGTGGGTTGACACGGTGACACAGTGGGTTAACACTGCTCCCTCGCAGTCACACGGTGACACAGTGGGTTAACACTGCTGCCTCACGGTGACACAGTGGGTTAACACTGCTGCCTCTCAGTGACACGGTGACACAGTGGGTTAACACTGCTGCCTCACAGTGACACGGTGACACAGTGGGTTAACACTGCTGTCTCACAGTGACACGGTGACACAGTGGGTTAACACTTCTGCCTCACAGCGACACGGTGACACAGTGGGTTAACACTGCTGCCTCACAGCGACACGGTGACACAGTGGTTAACACTGCTGTCTCACAGCGACACGGTGACACATTGGGTTAACACTGCTGCCTCACAGTGACACGGTGACACAGTGGGTTAACACTGCTGCCTCACAGTGACACGGTGACACAGTGGGTTAACACTGCTGTCTCACAGTGACACGGTGACACAGTGGGTTGACACGGTGACCCAGTGTGTTAACACTGCTCCCTCGCAGTGACACGGTGACACAGTGGGTTAACACTGCTGCCTCACGGTGACACAGTGGGTTAACACTGCTGCCTCTCAGTGACACGGTGACACAGTGGGTTAACACTGCTGCCTCACAGTGACACGGTGACACAGTAGGTTAACACTGCTGTCTCACAGTGACACGGTGACACAGTGGGTTAACACTTCTGCCTCACAGCGACACGGTGACACAGTGGGTTAACACTGCTGCCTCACAGCGACACGGTGACAGAGTGGGTTAACACTGCTGTCTCACAGCGACACGGTGACACATTGGGTTAACACTGCTGCCTCACAGTGACACGGTGACACAGTGGGTTAACACTGCTGCCTCACAGTGAAACGGTGACACAGTGGGTTAACACTTCTGCCTCACAGTGACACGGTGACACAGTGGGTTAACACTGCTGCCTCACAGTGACACGATGACACAGTGGGTAAACACTGCTGTCTCACAGTGACACGGTGACACAGTGGGTTTACACTTCTGCCTCACAGTGACACGGTGACACAGTGGGTTAACACTGCTGTCTCACAGTGACACGGTGACACAGTGGTTAACACTGCTGCCTCACAGTGACACGGTGACACAGTGGTTAACACTGCTGCCTCAAAGTGACACGGTGGCACAGTGGGTTAACACTGCTGCCTCTCAGTGACACGGTGACACAGTGTGTTAACACTGCTGTCTCACAGTGACACGGTGGCACAGTGGGTTAACACTGCTGTCTCACAGTGACACGGTGACACAGTGGGTTAACACTGCTGTCTCACAGTGACACGGTGACACAGTGGGTTAACACTGCTGCCTCTCAGTGACACGGTGACACAGTGGGTTAACACTGCTGTCTCACAGTGACACGGTGACACAGTGGGTTAACACTGCTGTCTCACAGTGACACGGTGACACAGTGGGTTAACACTGCTCCCTCACAGTGACACAGTGGGTTAACACTGCTGTTTCACAGTGACACGGTGCCACAGTGGTTAACACTGCTGTCTCACAGTGACACGGTGACACAGTGTGTTAACACTGCTGCCTCACAGTGACACGGTGACACAGTGGGTTAACACTGCTGCCTCACAGTGACACGGTAGCACAGTGGGTTAACACTGCTGCCTCACAGTGACACGGTGACACAGTGGGTTAACACTGCTGTCTCACAGTGACACGGTAGCACAGTGGGTTAACACTGCTGCCTCACAGTGACACGGTGACACAGTGGGTTAACACTGCTGTCTCACAGTGACACGGTAGCACAGTGGGTTAACACTGCTGCCTCACCGTGACACGGTTACACAGTGGGTTAACACTGCTGTCTCACAGTGACACGTTGACACAGTGGGTTAACACTGCTGCCTCTCAGTGACACGGTGACACAGTGGGTTAACACTGCTGCCTCACAGTGACACGGTAGCACAGTGGGTTAACACTGCTGCCTCACAGTGACACAGTGGTTAACACTGCTGTCTCACATTGACACGGTGACACAGTGGGTTAACACTGCTGTCTCACATTGACACGGTGACACAGTGGGTTAACACTGCTGCCTCACTGTGACACAGTGGTTAACACTGCTGTCTCACAGCGACACGGTGACACAGTGGGTTAACACTGCGCCCTCACAGTGACACAGTGGGTTAACACTGCTGCCTCACTGTGACACAGTGGTTAACACTGCTGTCTGACAGTGACACGGTGACACAGTGGGTTAACACTGCTGTCTGACAGTGACACGGTGACACAGTGGGTTAACACTGCTGTCTGACAGTGACACGGTGACACAGTGGGTTAACACTGCTGCCTCACAGTGACACGGTGACACAGTGGTTAACACTGCTGCCTCACAGTGACACGGTGACACAGTGGGTTAACACTGCTGTCTCACAGTGACACGGTGACACAGTGGGTTAACACTGCTGCCTCACAGTGACACGGTGACACAGTGGGTTAACACTGCTGCCTCACAGTGACACGGTGACACAGTGGGTTAACACTGCTGCCTCACAGTGACACGGTGACACAATGGGTTAACACTGCTGCCTCACAGTGACACGGTGACACAGTGGTTAACACTGCTGTCTCACAGTGACACGGTGACACAGTGGGTTAACACTGCTGCCTCACAGTGACACGGTGACACAGTGGGTTAACACTGCTGCCTCACAGTGACACGGTGACACAGTGGGTTAACACTGCTGTCTCACATTGACACGGTAGCACAGTGGGTTAACACTGCTGCCTCACATTGACACGGTAGCACAGTGGGTTAACACTGCTGCCTCACAGTGACACGGTGACACAATGGGTTAACACTGCTGCCTCACAGTGACACGGTGACACAGTGGTTAACACTGCTGTCTCACAGTGACACGGTGACACAGTGGGTTAACACTGCTGCCTCACAGTGACACGGTGACACAGTGGGTTAACACTGCTGCCTCACAGTGACACGGTGACACAGTGGGTTAACACTGCTGCCTCACAGTGACACGGTGACACAGTGGGTTAACACTGCTGCCTCACAGTGACACGGTAGCACAGTGGGTTAACACTGCTGTCTCACAGCGACACGGTGACACAGTGGGTTAACACTGCTGCCTCACAGTGACACGGTGGCACAGTGGTTAACACTGCTGCCTCACAGTGACACGGTGACACAGTGGGTTAACACTGCTGCCTCACAGTGACACGGTGACACAGTGGGTTAACACTGCTGTCTCACAGTGACACGGTGACACAGTGGGTTAACACTGCTGTCTCACAGTGACACGGTGACACAGTGGGTTAACACTGCTGTCTCACAGTGACACGGTGACACAGTGGGTTAACACTGCTGCCTCACAGTGACACGGTAGCACAGTGGGTTAACACTGCTGTCTCACAGTGACACGGTGACACAGTGGGTTAACACTGCTGCCTCACAGCGACACGGTGACACAGTGGGTTAACACTGCTGCCTCACAGTGACACGGTAGCACAGTGGGTTAACACTGCACCCTCACAGTGACACGGTGGCACCGTGGGTTAACACTGCTGCCTCACAGTGACATGGTGGCACAGTGGGTTAACACTGCTGTCTCACAGTGACAGGGTGACACAGTGGGTTAACACTGCACCCTCACAGTGACACGGTGGCACCGTGGGTTAACACTGCTGCCTCACAGTGACACGGTGACACAGTGGGTTAACACTGCTGTCTCACAGTGACACGGTAGCACAGTGGGTTAACACTGCTGTCTCACAGTGACACGGTGACACAGTGGGTTAACACTGCTGCCTCACAGTGACACGGTGACACAGTGGGTTAACACTGCTGCCTCACAGTGACACGGTGACACAGTGGGTTAACACTGCTGTCTCACAGCGACACGGTGACACAGTGGGTTAACACTGCTGTCTCACAGTGACACGGTGACACAGTGGGTTAACACTGCTGTCTCACAGTGACACAGTGACACAGTGGGTTAACACTGCTGCCTCACAGTGACACGGTGACACAGTGGGTTAACACTGCTGCCTCACAGTGACACGGTAGCACAGTGGGTTAACACTGCTGCCTCACAGCGACACGGTGACACAGTGGGTTAACACTGCTGCCTCACAGTGACACGGTGACACAGTGGGTTAACACTGCTGTCTCACAGCGACACGGTGACACAGTGGGTTAACACTGCTGCCTCACAGTGACACGGTGACACAGTGGGTTAAAACTGCTGCCTCACAGTGACACGGTAGCACAGTGGGTTAACACTGCTGCCTCACAGTGACACGGTGACACAGCGGGTTAACACTGCTGTCTCACAGTGACACGGTGACACAGTGGGTTAACACTGCTGTCTCACAGTGACACGGTAGCACAGTGGGTTAACACTGCTGCCTCACAGTGACACAGTGGGTTAACACTGCTGCCTCACAGTGACACGGTAGCACAGTGGGTTAACACTGCTGCCTCACAGTGACACGGTGACACAGTGGGTTAACACTGCTGTCTCACAGTGACACGGTGACACAGTGGGTTAACACTGCTGTCTCACAGTGACACGGTGGCACAGTGGGTTAACACTGCTGCCTCACAGCGACACGGTGACACAGTGGGTTAACACTGCTGTCTCACAGTGACACGGTGACACAGTGGTTAACACTGCTGCCTCACAGTGACACGGTGACACAGTGGGTTAACACTGCTGTCTCACAGTGACACGGTTACACAGTGGGTTAACACTGCTGTCTCACAGCGACACGGTGACACAGTGGGTTAACACTGCTGCCTCACAGTGACACGGTGACACAGTGGGTTAACACTGCTGCCTCACAGTGACACGGTAGCACAGTGGGTTAACACTGCACCCTCACAGTGACACGGTGGCACCGTGGGTTAACACTGCTGCCTCACAGTGACATGGTGGCACAGTGGGTTAACACTGCTGCCTCACAGCGACACGGTGACACAGTGGGTTAACACTGCTGCCTCACAGTGACACGGTAGCACAGTGGGTTAACACTGCACCCTCACAGTGACACGGTGGCACCGTGGGTTAACACTGCTGCCTCACAGTGACATGGTGACACAGTGGGTTAACACTGCTGCCTCACAGTGACACGGTGACACCGTGGGTTAACACTGCTGTCTCACAGTGACACGGTGACACAGTGGGTTAACACTGCTGCCTCACAGTGACACGGTGACACAGTGGGTTAACACTGCTGTCTCTCAGTGACACGGTGACACAGTGGGTTAACACTGCTGTCTCACAGTGACACGGTGACACAGTGGGTTAACACTGCTGCCTCACAGCGACACGGTGGCACAGTGGGTTAACACTGCTGTCTCACAGTGACACAGTGGGTTAACACTGCTGTCTCACAGTGACACGGTGACACAGTGGGTTAACACTGCTCCCTCACAGCGACACGGTGGCACAGTGGGTTAACACTGCTGTCTCACAGTGACACGGTGACACAGTGGTTAACACTGCTGTCTCACAGTGACACGGTGACACAGTGGGTTAACACTGCTGTCTCACAGTGACATGGTGGCACAGTGGGTTAACACTGCTGCCTCACCGTGACACGGTTACACAGTGGGTTAACACTGCTGTCTCACAGTGACACGGTGACACAGTGGGTTAACACTGCTGTCTCACAGTGACACTGTGACACAGTGGGTTAACACTGCTACCTCACAGTGACACGGTGACACAGTGGGTTAACACTGCTGTCTCACAGTGACACAGTGGCACAGTGGGTTAACACTGCTGTCTCACAGTGACACGGTGACACAGTGGTTAACACTGCTGTCTCACAGCGACACGGTGACACAGTGGGTTAACACTGCGCCCTCACAGTGACACAGTGGGTTAACACTGCTGTCTCACAGTGACACGGTGGCACAGTGTGTTAACACTGCTGTCTCACAGTGACACGGTGACACAGTGGGTTAACACTGCTGCCTCACAGTGACACGGTAGCACAGTGGGTTAACACTGCTGCCTCACAGTGACACGGTGACACAGTGGGTTAACACTGCTGTCTCAAAGTGACACGGTGACACAGTGGGTTGACACGGTGACACAGTGGGTTAACACTGCTCCCTCGCAGTGACACGGTGACACAGTGGGTTAACACTGCTGCCTCACGGTGACACAGTGGGTTAACACTGCTGCCTCTCAGTGACACGGTGACACAGTGGGTTAACACTGCTGCCTCACAGTGACACGGTGACACATTGGGTTAACACCGCTGCCTCACAGTGACACGGTGACACAGTGGGTTAACACTGCTGCCTCACAGTGACACGGTGACACAGTGGGTTAACACTGCTGTCTCACAGTGACACGGTGACACAGTGGGTTAACACTGCTGTCTCACAGTGACACGGTGACACAGTGGGTTGACACGGTGACACAGTGGGTTAACACTGCTCCCTCGCAGTGACACGGTGACACAGTGGGTTAACACTGCTGTCTCACAGTGACACGGTGACACATTGGGTTAACACTGCTGCCTCACAGTGACACGGTGACACAGTGGGTTAACACTGCTGCCTCACGGTGACACAGTGGGTTAACACTGCTGCCTCTCAGTGACACGGTGACACAGTGGGTTAACACTGCTGCCTCACAGTGACACGGTGACACAGTGGGTTAACACTGTCTGTCTCACAGTGACACGGTGACACAGTGGGTTAACACTTCTGCCTCACAGCGACACGGTGACACAGTGGGTTAACACTGCTGCCTCACAGCGACACGGTGACAGAGTGGGTTAACACTGCTGTCTCACAGCGACACGGTGACACATTGGGTTAACACTGCTGCCTCACAGTGACACGGTGACACAGTGGGTTAACACTGCTGCCTCACAGTGACACGGTGACACAGTGGGTTAACACTTCTGCCTCACAGTGACACGGTGACACAGTGGGTTAACACTGCTGCCTCACAGTGACACGATGACACAGTGGGTAAACACTGCTGTCTCACAGTGACACGGTGACACAGTGGGTTTACACTGCTGCCTCACAGTGACACGGTGACACAGTGGGTTAACACTGCTGTCTCACAGTGACACGGTGACACAGTGGTTAACACTGCTGCCTCACAGTGACACGGTGACACAGTGGTTAACACTGCTGCCTCACAGTGACACGGTGGCACAGTGGGTTAACACTGCTGTCTCACAGTGACACGGTGACACAGTGGGTTAACACTGCTGTCTCACAGTGACACGGTGACACAGTGGGTTAGCACTGCTCCCTCACAGTGACACGGTGACACAGTGGGTTAACACTGCTGCCTCTCAGTGACACGGTGACACAGTGGGTTAACACTGCTGTCTCACAGTGACACGGTGGCACAGTGGGTTAACACTGCTGTCTCACAGTGACACGGTGACACAGTGGGTTAACACTGCTCCCTCACAGTGACACAGTGGGTTAACCCTGCTGTTTCACAGTGACACGGTGACACAGTGGTTAACACTGCTGTCTCACAGTGACACGGTGACACAGTGGTTAACACTGCTGCCTCACAGTGACAGGGTGACACAGTGGGTTAACACTGCTGCCTCACAGTGACACGGTGACACAGTGGGTTAACACTGCTGTCTCACAGTGACACGGTAGCACAGTGGGTTAACACTGCTGCCTCACCGTGACACGGTTACACAGTGGGTTAACACTGCTGTCTCACAGTGACACAGTGGCACAGTGGGTTAACACTGCTGCCTCACAGCGACACGGTGGCACAGTGGGTTAACACTGCTGTCTCACAGTGACACGGTGACACAGTGGGTTAACACTGCTGCCTCTCAGTGACACGGTGACACAGTGGGTTAACACTGCTGTCTCACAGTGACACGGTGGCACAGTGGGTTAACACTGCTCCCTCACAGTGACACAGTGACACAGTGGGTTAACACTGCTGTCTCACTGTGACACGGTGACACAGTGGTTAACACTGCTGCCTCACAGTGACACGGTGACACAGTGGTTAACACTACTGTCTCACAGTGACACGGTGACACAGTGGGTTAACACTGCTGCCTCACAGTGACACGGTAGCACAGTGGGTTAACACTGCTGCCTCACTGTGACACAGTGGTTAACACTGCTGTCTCACAGCGACACGGTGACACAGTGGGTTAACACTGCTGCCTCACTGTGACACAGTGGTTAACACTGCTGTCTCACAGCGACACGGTGACACAGTGGGTTAACACTGCTGCCTCACTGTGACACAGTGGTTAACACTGCTCCCTCACAGTGACACAGTGGGTTAACACTGCTGCCACTCAGTGACACGGTGACACAGTGGGTTAACACTGCTGTCTCACAGTGACACGGTGGCACAGTGGGTTAACACTGCTGCCTCACAGTGACACGGTGACACAGTGGGTTAACACTGCTCCCTCACAGTGACACAGTGGGTTAACACTGCTGCCTCACAGTGACACGGTGACACAGTGGGTTAACACTGCTGCCTCACTGTGACACAGTGGATAACACTGCTCCCTCACAGTGACACAGTGGGTTAACACTGCTGCCTCTCAGTGACACGGTGACACAGTGGGTTAACACTGCTGTCTCACAGTGACACGGTGGCACAGTGGGTTAACACTGCTGCCTCACAGTGACACGGTGACACAGTGGGTTAACACTGCTGCCTCACAGTGACACGGTGACACAGTGGGTTAACACTGCTCCCTCACAGTGACACAGTGGGTTAACACTGCTGCCTCACAGTGACACGGTGACACAGTGGGTTAACACTGCTGCCTCACAGTGACACGGTGACACAGTGGGTTAACACTGCTGTCTCACAGCGACACGGTGACACAGTGGGTTAACACTGCTGTCTCACAGTGACACGGTGACACAGTGGTTAACACTGCTGTCTCACAGTGACACGGTGACACAGTGGTTAACACTGCTGCCTCACAGTGACACGGTGACACAGTGGTTAACACTGCTGTCTCACAGTGACACGGTGACACAGTGGGTTAACACTGCTGCCTCACAGTGACACGGTAGCACAGTGGGTTAACACTGCACCCTCACAGTGACACGGTGGCACCGTGGGTTAACACTGCTGTCTCACAGTGACACGGTGACACAGTGGTTAACACTGCTGCCTCACAGTGACATGGTGGCACAGTGGGTTAACACTGCTGCCTCACCGTGACACGGTTACACAGTGGGTTAACACTGCTGTCTCACAGTGACACGGTGACACAGTGGGTTAACACTGCTGTCTCACAGTGACACGGTGACACAGTGGGTTAACACTGCTGTCTCACGGTGACACAGTGGGTTAACACTGCTGTCTCACAGTGACATGGTGGCACAGTGGGTTAACACTGCTGTCTCACAGTGACACGGTGACACAGTGAGTTAACACTGCTGTCTCACAGTGACACGGTGGCACAGTGGGTTAACACTGCTGTCTCACAGTGACACGGTGACACAGTGGGTTAACACTGCTGTCTCACAGCGACACGGTGGCACAGTGGGTTAACACTCCTGTCTCACAGCGACACGGTGACACAGTGGGTTAACACTGCTGTCTCACAGTGACACGGTGACACAGTGTGTTAACACTGCTGTCTCACAGTGACACAGTGACACAGTGGGTTAACACTGCTGCCTCACAGCGACACGGTGGCACAGTGGGTTAACACTGCTGTCTCACAGCGACACGGTGACACAGTGGTTAACACTGCTGTCTCACAGTGACACGGTGACACAGTGGGTTAACACTGCTGTCTCACAGTGACATGGTGGCACAGTGGGTTAACACTGCTGCCTCACAGTGACACGGTGACACAGTGGTTAACACTGCTGCCTCACAGTGACACGGTGACACAGTGGGTTAACACTGCTGTCTCACAGTGACACAGTGGCACAGTGGGTTAACACTGCTGTCTCACAGCGACACGGTGACACAGTGGGTTAACACTGCGCCCTCACAGTGACACAGTGGGTTAACACTGCTGTCTCACAGTGACACGGTGACACAGTGGGTTAACACTGCTGTCTCACAGTGACATGGTGGCACAGTGTGTTAACACTGCTGTCTCACAGTGACACGGTGACACAGTGGGTTAACACTGCTGCCTCACAGTGACACGGTGACACAGTGGTTAACACTGCTCCCTCACAGTGACACGGTGGCACAGTGGGTTAACACTGCTGTCTCACAGTGACACGGTGACACAGTGGGTTAACACTGCTGTCTCACAGTGACACGGTGACACAGTGGGTTAACACTGCTGCCTCACAGTGACACGGTGACACAGTGAGTTAACACTGCTGTCTCACAGTGACACGGTGACACAGTGGGTTAACACTGCTGCCTCACCGTGACACGGTGACACAGTGGGTTAACACTGCTGTCTCACAGTGACACGGTGACACATTGGGTTAACACTGCTGCCTCACAGTGACACGGTGACACAGTGGGTTAACACTGCTGTCTCACAGTGACACGGTGACACAGTGGGTTAACACTGCTGCCTCACAGTGACACGGTGACACAGTGGGTTAACACTGCTGTCTCACAGTGACATGGTGACACATTGGGTTAACACTGCTGCCTCACAGTGACACGGTGGCACAGTGGGTAAACACTGCTGCCTCTCAGTGACACGGTGACACAGTGGGTTAACACTGCTGTCTGACAGCGACACGGTGACACAGTGGGTTAACACTGCTGTCTCACAGTGACACGGTGACACAGTGGGTTAACACTGCTGCCTCACAGCGACACGGTGGCACAGTGGGTTAACACTGCTGCCTCACAGCGACACGGTGACACAGTGGGTTAACACTGCTGTCTCACAGTGACACGGTGACACAGTGGGTTAACACTGCTGCCTCACAGCGACACGGTGGCACAGTGGGTTAACACTGCTGCCTCACAGTGACACGGTGAAAAAGTGGGTTAACACTGCTGCCTCACAGTGACACGGTGACACAGTGGGTTAACACTGCTGCCTCACAGCGACACGGTGGCACAGTGGGTTAACACTGCTGCCTCACAGTGACACGGTGAAAAAGTGGGTTAACACTGCACCCTCACAGTGACACGGTGACACAGTGGGTTAACACTGCTGCCTCACAGCGACACGGTGAAAAAGTGGGTTAACACTGCTGCCTCACAGCGACACGGTGACACAGTGGGTTAACACTGCTGCCTCACAGTGACACGGTGACACAGTGGGTTAACACTGCTGCCTCACAGTGACACGGTGAGACAGTGGGTGAACACTGCTGTCTCACAGTGACACAGTGGGTTAACACTGCTGTCTCACAGTGACACAGTGGGTTAACACTGCTGTCTCACAGTGACACGGTGGCACAGTGGGTTAACACTGCTGCCTCACAGTGACACGGTGACACAGTGGGTTAACACTGCTGTCTCACAGCGACACGGTGACACAGTGGGTTAACACTGCTCCCTCACAGTGACACGGTGACACAGTGGGTTAACACTGCTGCCTCACAGTGACACGGTGACACAGTGGGTTAACACTGCTGCCTCACAGTGACACGGTGACACAGTGGGTTAACACTGCTGTCTCACAGCGACACGGTGACACAGTGGGTTAACACTGCTGTCTCACAGCGACACGGTGACACAGTGGGTTAACACTGCTCCCTCGACATGACACGGTGACACAGTGGGTTAACACTGCTGCCTCACGGTGTCACAGTGGGTTAACACTGCTGCCTCACAGTGACACGGTGACACAGTGGGTTAACACTGCTGCCTCACAGTGACACGGTGACACAGTGGGTTAACACTGCTGTCTCACAGTGACACGGTGACACATTGGGTTAACACTGCTGCCTCACAGTGACACGGTGACACAGTGGGTTAACACTGCTGTCTCACAGTGACACGGTGACACAGTGGGTTAACACTGCTGTCTGACAGCGACACGGTGACACAGTGGGTTAACACTGCTGTCTCACAGTGACACGGTGACACAGTGGGTTAACACTGCTGTCTCACAGTGACACGGTTACACAGTGGGTTAACACTGCTGCCTCACAGCGACACGGTGGCACAGTGGGTTAACACTGCTGTCTCACAGTGACACAGTGGGTTAACACTGCTGCCTCACAGCGACACGGTGACACAGTGGGTTAACACTGCTGCCTCACGGTGACACAGTGGGTTAACACTGCTGCCTCACAGTGACACGGTGACACAGTGGGTTAACACTGCTGCCTCACAGTGACACGGTGACAGTGGGTTAACACTGCTGTCTCACAGTGACACGGTGACACAGTGGGTTAACACTGCTGCCTCACAGTGACACGGTGACACAGTGGTTAACACTGCTGTCTCACAGTGACACGGTGGCACAGTGGGTTAACACTGCTGTCTCACAGTGACACGGTAGCACAGTGGGTTAACACTGCTGCCTCACAGTGACACGGTGACACAGTGGTTAACACTGCTGCCTCACAGTGACACGGTGACACAGTGGGTTAACACTGCTGTCTCACAGTGACACAGTGGCACAGTGGGTTAACACTGCGCCCTCACAGCGACACGGTGACACAGTGGGTTAACACTGCGCCCTCACAGTGACACAGTGGGTTAACACTGCTGTCTCACAGTGACACGGTGACACAGTGGGTTAACACTGCTGTCTCACAGTGACATGGTGGCACAGTGTGTTAACACTGCTGTCTCACAGTGACACGGTGACACAGTGGGTTAACACTGCTGCCTCACAGTGACACGGTGACACAGTGGTTAACACTGCTCCCTCACAGTGACACGGTGGCACAGTGGGTTAACACTGCTGTCTCACAGTGACACGGTGACACAGTGGGTTAACACTGCTGTCTCACAGTGACACGGTGACACAGTGGGTTAACACTGCTGCCTCACAGTGACACGGTGACACAGTGAGTTAACACTGCTGTCTCACAGTGACACGGTGACACAGTGGGTTAACACTGCTGCCTCACAGTGACACGGTGACACAGTGGGTTAACACTGCTGTCTCACAGTGACACGGTGACACATTGGGTTAACACTGCTGCCTCACAGTGACACGGTGACACAGTGGGTTAACACTGCTGTCTCACAGTGACACGGTGACACAGTGGGTTAACACTGCAGCCTCACAGTGACACGGTGACACAGTGGGTTAACACTGCTGTCTCACAGTGACACGGTGACACATTGGGTTAACACTGCTGCCTCACAGTGACACGGTGACACAGTGGGTTAACACTGCTGTCTCACAGTGACATGGTGACACATTGGGTTAACACTGCTGCCTCACAGTGACACGGTGACACAGTGGGTTAACACTGCTGCCTCACAGTGACACGGTGACACAGTGGGTTAACACTGCTGTCTGACAGCGACACGGTGACACAGTGGGTTAACACTGCTCCCTCACAGTGACACGGTGACACAGTGGGTTAACACTGCTGTCTCACAGTGACACGGTGGCACAGTGGGTAAACACTGCTGCCTCTCAGTGACACGGTGACACAGTGGGTTAACACTGCTGTCTGACAGCGACACGGTGACACAGTGGGTTAACACTGCTATCTCACAGTGACACGGTGACACAGTGGGTTAACACTGCTGCCTCACAGCGACACGGTGGCACAGTGGGTTAACACTGCTGCCTCACAGCGACACGGTGACACAGTGGGTTAACACTGCTGTCTCACAGTGACACGGTGACACAGTGGGTTAACACTGCTGCCTCACAGCGACACGGTGGCACAGTGGGTTAACACTGCTGCCTCACAGTGACACGGTGAAAAAGTGGGTTAACACTGCTGCCTCACAGTGACACGGTGACACAGTGGGTTAACACTGCTGCCTCACAGCGACACGGTGGCACAGTGGGTTAACACTGCTGCCTCACAGTGACACGGTGAAAAAGTGGGTTAACACTGCACCCTCACAGTGACACGGTGACACAGTGGGTTAACACTGCTGCCTCACAGCGACACGGTGAAAAAGTGGGTTAACACTGCTGCCTCACAGCGACACGGTGACACAGTGGGTTAACACTGCTGCCTCACAGTGACACGGTGACACAGTGGGTGAACACTGCTGCCTCACAGTGACACGGTGACACAGTGGGTTAACACTGCTGCCTCACAGTGACACGGTGAGACAGTGGGTGAACACTGCTGTCTCACAGTGACACAGTGGGTTAACACTGCTGTCTCACAGTGACACAGTGGGTTAACACTGCTGTCTCACAGTGACACGGTGGCACAGTGGGTTAACACTGCTGCCTCACAGTGACACGGTGACACAGTGGGTTAACACTGCTGTCTCACAGCGACACGGTGACACAGTGGGTTAACACTGCTCCCTCACAGTGACACGGTGACACAGTGGGTTAACACTGCTGCCTCACAGTGACACGGTGACACAGTGGGTTAACACTGCTGCCTCACAGTGACACGGTGACACAGTGGGTTAACACTGCTGTCTCACAGCGACACGGTGACACAGTGGGTTAACACTGCTGTCTCACAGCGACACGGTGACACAGTGGGTTAACACTGCTCCCTCGACATGACACGGTGACACAGTGGGTTAACACTGCTGCCTCACGGTGACACAGTGGGTTAACACTGCTGCCTCACAGTGACACGGTGACACAGTGGGTTAACACTGCTGCCTCACAGTGACACGGTGACACAGTGGGTTAACACTGCTGTCTCACAGTGACACGGTGACACATTGGGTTAACACTGCTGCCTCACAGTGACACGGTGACACAGTTGGTTAACACTGCTGTCTCACAGTGACACGGTGACACAGTGGGTTAACACTGCTGTCTGACAGCGACACGGTGACACAGTGGGTTAACACTGCTGTCTCACAGTGACACGGTGACACAGTGGGTTAACACTGCTGCCTCACAGCGACACGGTGGCACAGTGGGTTAACACTGCTGTCTCACAGTGACACAGTGGGTTAACACTGCTGCCTCACAGCGACACGGTGACACAGTGGGTTAACACTGCTGCCTCACGGTGACACAGTGGGTTACCACTGCTGCCTCACAGTGACACGGTGGCACAGTGGGTTAACACTGCTCCCTCATCATGACATGGTGACACAGTGGGTTAACACTGCTGCCTCACGGTGACACAGTGGGTTAACACTGCTGCCTCACAGTGACACGGTGGCACAGTGGGTTAACACTGCTCCCTCATCATGACATGGTGACACAGTGGGTTAACACTGCTGCCTCACGGTGACACAGTGGGTTAACACTGCTGCCTCACAGTGACACGGTGACACAGTGGGTTAACACTGCTGCCTCACAGTGACACGGTGACAGTGGGTTAACACTGCTGTCTCACAGTGACACGGTGACACAGTGGGTTAACACTGCTGCCTCACAGTGACACGTTGACACAGTGGGTTAACACTGCTGTCTCACAGTGACACGGTGACACAGTGGGTTAACACTGCTGTCTCACAGTGACACGGTGACACAGTGGGTTAACACTGCTGCCTCACAGTGACACGGTGACACAGTGGGTTAACACTGCTGCCTCACAGTGACACGGTGACACAGTGGGTTAACACTGCTGTCTCACAGCGACACGGTGACACAGTGGGTTAACACTGCTGCCTCACAGTGACACGGTGGCACAGTGGGTTAACACTGCTCCCTCATCATGACATGGTGACACAGTGGGTTAACACTGCTGCCTCACAGTGACACGGTGACACAGTGGGTTAACACTGCTGCCTCACAGTGACACGGTGACACAGTGGGTTAACACTGCTGCCTCACAGCGACACGGTGACACAGTGGGTTAACACTGCTGCCTCACAGTGACACGGTGACACAGTGGGTTAACACTGCTGCCTCACAGTGACACGGTGACACAGTGGTTAACACTGCTGTCTCACAGTGACACGGTAGCACAGTGGGTTAACACTGCTGCCTCACAGTGACACGGTGACACAGTGGGTTAACACTTTTGTCTCACAGCGACACGGTGACACATTGGGTTAACACTGCTGCCTCACAGTGACACGGTGACACAGTGGGTTAACACTGCTGCCTCACAGCGACACGGTGACACAGTGGGTTAACACTGCTGCCTCACAGCGACACGGTGAAAAAGTGGGTTAACACTGCTGCCTCACAGTGACACGGTGGCACAGTGGGTTAACACTGCTGCCTCACGGTGACACAGTGGGTGAACACTGCTCCCTCGACATGACACGGTGACACAGTGGGTTAACACTGCTGCCTCACGGTGACACAGTGACACAGTGGGTTAACACTGCTGCCTCACAGTGACACGGTGGCACAGTGGGTTAACACCGCTGCCTCACGGTGACACAGTGACACAGTGGGTTAACACTGCTGTCTCACAGTGACACGGTGACACAGTGGGTTAACACTGCTGCCTCACAGTGACACGGTGACACAGTGGGTTGACACTGCTGTCTCACAGTGACACGGTGACACAGTGGGTTAACACTGCTCCCTCGACATGACACGGTGACACAGTGGGTTAACACTGCTGCCTCACAGTGACACGGTGACACAGTGGGTCAACACTGCTGTCTCACAGTGACACGGTGACACAGTGGGTTAACACTGCTGTCTCACCGTGACACGGTGACACAGTGGGTTAACACTGCTGTCTCACAGTGACACGGTGACACAGTGGGTTAACACTGCTGTCTCACAGTGACACAGTGGGTTAACACTGCTGTCTCACAGTGACACGGTGGCACAGTGGGTTAACACTGCTGTCTCACAGTGACACAGTGGGTTAACACTGCTGTCTCACAGTGACACAATGGGTTAACACTGCTGTCTCACAGTGACACGGTGACACAGTGGTTAACACTGCTGTCTCACAGTGACACGGTGACACAGTGGGTTAACACTGCTGCCTCACAGTGACACGGTAGCACAGTGGGTTAACACTGCTGCCTCACAGTGACACGGTGACACAGTGGGTTAACACTGCTGTCTCACAGTGACACGGTAGCACAGTGGGTTAACACTGCTGTCTCACAGTGACACGGTAACACAGTGGGTTAACACTGCTGCCTCACAGTGACACGGTAGCACAGTGGGTTAACACTGCTGCCTCACAGTGACACGGTGACACAGTGGGTTAACACTGCTGTCTCACAGTGACACGGTAGCACAGTGGGTTAACACTGCTGCCTCACAGCGACACGGTGACACAGTGGGTTAACACTGCTGCCTCACAGTGACACGGTGACACAGTGGGTTAACACTGCTCCCTCACGGTGACACAGTGGGTTAACACTGCTGCCTCACAGTGACACGGTGACACAGTGGGTTAACACTGCTGTCTCACAGCGACACGGTGAAAAAGTGGGTTAACACTGCTGCCTCACAGTGACACGGTGACACAGTGGGTGAACACTGCTCCCTCGACATGACACGGTGACACAGTGGGTTAACACTGCTCCCTCGACATGACACGGTGACACAGTGGGTTAACACTGCTGCCTCACTGTGACACAGTGGTTAACACTGCTGTCTCACAGCGACACGGTGACACAGTGGGTTAACACTGCGCCCTCACAGTGACACAGTGGGTTAACACTGCTGCCTCACTGTGACACAGTGGTTAACACTGCTGTCTCACAGTGACACGGTGACACAGTGGGTTAACACTGCTGCCTCACAGTGACACGGTAGCACAGTGGGTTAACACTGCACCCTCACAGTGACACGGTGGCACCGTGGGTTAACACTGCTGCCTCACAGTGACATGGTGGCACAGTGGGTTAACACTGCTGCCTCACCGTGACACGGTTACACAGTGGGTTAACACTGCTGTCTCACAGTGACACAGTGGCACAGTGGGTTAACACTGCTGCCTCACAGTGACACGGTGACACAGTGGGTTAACACTGCTGCCTCACCGTGACACGGTGACACAGTGGGTTAACACTGCTGCCTCACAGTGACACGGTGACACAGTGGGTTAACACTGCTGTCTCACAGTGACACGGTGACACAGTGGGTTAACACTGCTGCCTCACAGCGACACGGTGACACAGTGGGTTAACACTGCTGTCTCACAGTGACACGGTGACACAGTGGGTTAACACTGCTGTCTCACAGTGACACGGTGACACAGTGGTTAACACTGCTGCCTCACAGTGACACGGTGACACAGTGGGTTAACACTGCTGCCTCACCGTGACACGGTGACACAGTGGGTTAACACTGCTGCCTCACAGTGACACGGTGACACAGTGGGTTAACACTGCTGTCTCACAGCGACACGGTGGCACAGTGGGTTAACACTGCTGTCTCACAGTGACACGGTGACACAGTGGTTAACACTGCTGCCTCACAGTGACACGGTGACACAGTGGGTTAACACTGCTGTCTCACAGTGACACGGTGGCACAGTGGGTTAACACTGCTGCCTCACAGTGACACGGTGACACAGTGGGTTAACACTGCTGTCTCACAGTGACACGGTGACACAGTGGGTTAACACTGCTGTCTCACAGCGACACGGTGGCACAGTGGGTTAACACTGCTGCCTCACAGTGACACGGTGCCACAGTGGGTTAACACTGCTGTCTCACAGTGACACAGTGGGTTAACACTGCTGTCTCACAGTGACATGGTGGCACAGTGGGTTAACACTGCTGCCTCACCGTGACACGGTTGCACAGTGGGTTAACACTGCTGTCTCACAGTGACACAGTGGCACAGTGGGTTAACACTGCTGTCTCACAGCGACACGGTGACACAGTGGGTTAACACTGCGCCCTCACAGTGACACAGTGGGTTAACACTGCTGTCTCACAGTGACACGGTGGCACAGTGTGTTAACACTGCTGTCTCACAGTGACACGGTGACACAGTGGGTTAACACTGCTGCCTCACAGTGACACGGTGACACAGTGGGTTAACACTGCTGCCTCACAGCGACACGGTGAAAAAGTGGGTTAACACTGCTGCCTCACAGCGACACGGTGACACAGTGGGTTAACACTGCTGCCTCACAGCGACACGGTGAAAAAGTGGGTTAACACTGCTGCCTCACAGCGACACGGTGACACAGTGGGTTAACACTGCTCCCTCACAGTGACACGGTGACAGTGGGTTAACACTGCTGTCTCACAGTGACACGGTGACACAGTGTGTTAACTCTGCTGTCTCACAGTGACACGGTGACACAGTGGGTTAACACTGCTGCCTCACAGTGACACGGTGACACAGTGGGTTAACACTGCTGTCTCACAGCGACACGGTGACACAGTGGGTTAACACTGCTGCCTCACAGCGACACGGTGACACAGTGGGTTAACACTGCTCCCTCGACATGACACGGTGACACAGTGGGTTAACACTGCTGCCTCACAGCGACACGGTGACACAGTGGGTTAACACTGCTGCCTCACGGTGACACAGTGGGTTAACACTGCTGCCTCACAGTGACACGGTGGCACAGTGGGTTAACACTGCTCCCTCATCATGACATGGTGACACAGTGGGTTAACACTGCTGCCTCACAGTGACACGATGACAGTGGGTTAACACTGCTGTCTCACAGCGACACGGTGACACAGTGGGTTAACACTGCTGCCTCACAGTGACACGGTGACACAGTGGGTTAACACTGCTGCCTCACAGTGACACGGTGACAGTGGGTTAACACTGCTGTCTGACAGCGACACGGTGACACAGTGGGTTAACACTGCTGCCTCACAGTGACACGGTGACACAGTGGGTTAACACTGCTGCCTCACTGTGACACAGTGGTTAACACTGCTGTCTCACAGCGACACGGTGACACAGTGGGTTAACACTGCGCCCTCACAGTGACACAGTGGGTTAACACTGCTGTCTCACAGTGACACGGTGACACAGTGGGTTAACACTGCTGTCTCACAGTGACACGGTGACACAGTGGGTTGACACGGTGACACAGTGGGTTAACACTGCTCCCTCGCAGTCACACGGTGACACAGTGGGTTAACACTGCTGCCTCACGGTGACACAGTGGGTTAACACTGCTGCCTCTCAGTGACACGGTGACACAGTGGGTTAACACTGCTGCCTCACAGTGACACGGTGACACAGTGGGTTAACACTTCTGCCTCACAGCGACACGGTGACACAGTGGGTTAACACTGCTGCCTCACAGCGACACGGTGACACAGTGGTTAACACTGCTGTCTCACAGCGACACGGTGACACATTGGGTTAACACTGCTGCCTCACAGTGACACGGTGACACAGTGGGTTAACACTGCTGCCTCACAGTGACACGGTGACACAGTGGGTTAACACTGCTGTCTCACAGTGACACGGTGACACAGTGGGTTGACACGGTGACACAGTGGGTTAACACTGCTCCCTCGCAGTGACACGGTGACACAGTGGGTTAACACTGCTGCCTCACGGTGACACAGTGGGTTAACACTGCTGCCTCTCAGTGACACGGTGACACAGTGGGTTAACACTGCTGCTGTCTGACAGCGACACGGTGACACAGTGGGTTAACACTGCTGCCTCACAGTGACACGGTGACACAGTGGGTTAACACTGCTGCCTCACTGTGACACAGTGGTTAACACTGCTGTCTCACAGCGACACGGTGACACAGTGGGTTAACACTGCGCCCTCACAGTGACACAGTGGGTTAACACTGCTGTCTCACAGTGACACGGTGACACAGTGGGTTAACACTGCGGTCTCACAGTGACACGGTGACACAGTGGGTTGACACGGTGACACAGTGGGTTAACACTGCTCCCTCGCAGTCACACGGTGACACAGTGGGTTAACACTGCTGCCTCACGGTGACACAGTGGGTTAACACTGCTGCCTCTCAGTGACACGGTGACACAGTGGGTTAACACTGCTGCCTCACAGTGACACGGTGACACAGTGGGTTAACACTTCTGCCTCACAGCGACACGGTGACACAGTGGGTTAACACTGCTGCCTCACAGCGACACGGTGACACAGTGGTTAACACTGCTGTCTCACAGCGACACGGTGACACATTGGGTTAACACTGCTGCCTCACAGTGACACGGTGACACAGTGGGTTAACACTGCTGCCTCACAGTGACACGGTGACACAGTGGGTTAACACTGCTGTCTCACAGTGACACGGTGACACAGTGGGTTGACACGGTGACACAGTGGGTTAACACTGCTCCCTCGCAGTGATACGGTGACACAGTGGGTTAACACTGCTGCCTCACGGTGACACAGTGGGTTAACACTGCTGCCTCTCAGTGACACGGTGACACAGTGGGTTAACACTGCTGCCTCACAGTGACACGGTGACACAGTGGGTTAACACTGCTGCCTCACAGTGACACGGTGACACAGTGGGTTAACACTGCTGTCTCACAGTGACACGGTGACACAGTGATTAACACTGCTGCCTCACAGTGACACGGTGACACAGTGGTTAACACTGCTGCCTCAAAGTGACACGGTGACACAGTGGGTTAACACTGCTGCCTCACAGCGACACGGTGACACAGTGGGTTAACACTGCTGCCTCACGGTGACACAGTGGGTTAACACTGCTGCCTCACAGTGACACGGTGGCACAGTGGGTTAACACTGCTCCCTCATCATGACATGGTGACACAGTGGGTTAACACTGCTGCCTCACAGTGACACGGTGACAGTGGGTTAACACAGCTGTCTCACAGCGACACGGTGACACAGTGGGTTAACACTGCTGCCTCACAGTGACACGGTGACACAGTGGGTTAACACTGCTGCCTCACAGTGACACGGTGACAGTGGGTTAACACTGCTGTCTGACAGCGACACGGTGACACAGTGGGTTAACACTGCTGCCTCACAGTGACACGGTGACACAGTGGGTTAACACTGCTGCCTCACTGTGACACAGTGGTTAACACTGCTGTCTCACAGCGACACGGTGACACAGTGGGTTAACACTGCGCCCTCACAGTGACACAGTGGGTTAACACTGCTGTCTCACAGTGACACGGTGACACAGTGGGTTAACACTGCTGTCTCACAGTGACACGGTGACACAGTGGGTTGACACGGTGACACAGTGGGTTAACACTGCTCCCTCGCAGTCACACGGTGACACAGTGGGTTAACACTGCTGCCTCACGGTGACACAGTGGGTTAACACTGCTGCCTCTCAGTGACACGGTGACACAGTGGGTTAACACTGCTGCCTCACAGTGACACGGTGACACAGTGGGTTAACACTTCTGCCTCACAGCGACACGGTGACACAGTGGGTTAACACTGCTGCCTCACAGCGACACGGTGACACAGTGGTTAACACTGCTGTCTCACAGCGACACGGTGACACATTGGGTTAACACTGCTGCCTCACAGTGACACGGTGACACAGTGGGTTAACACTGCTGCCTCACAGTGACACGGTGACACAGTGGGTTAACACTGCTGTCTCACAGTGACACGGTGACACAGTGGGTTGACACGGTGACACAGTGGGTTAACACTGCTCCCTCGCAGTGACACGGTGACACAGTGGGTTAACACTGCTGCCTCACGGTGACACAGTGGGTTAACACTGCTGCCTCTCAGTGACACGGTGACACAGTGGGTTAACACTGCTGCCTCACAGTGACACGGTGACACAGTGGGTTAACACTGCTGCCTCACAGTGACACGGTGACACAGTGGGTTAACACTGCTGTCTCACAGTGACACGGTGACACAGTGGTTAACACTGCTGCCTCACAGTGACACGGTGACACAGTGGTTAACACTGCTGCCTCAAAGTGACACGGTGACACAGTGGTTAACACTGCTGCCTCACAGTGACACGGTGACACAGTGGTTAACACTGCTGTCTCACAGCGACACGGTGACACAGTGGGTTAACACTGCGCCCTCACAGTGACACAGTGGGTTAACACTGCTGTCTCACAGTGACACGGTGACACAGTGGGTTAACACTGCTGTCTCACAGTGACACGGTTACACAGTGGGTTGACACGGTGACACAGTGGGTTAACACTGCTCCCTCGCAGTCACACGGTGACACAGTGGGTTAACACTGCTGCCTCACGGTGACACAGTGGGTTAACACTGCTGCCTCTCAGTGACACGGTGACACAGTGGGTTAACACTGCTGCCTCACAGTGACACGGTGACACAGTGGGTTAACACTTCTGCCTCACAGCGACACGGTGACACAGTGGGTTAACACTGCTGTCTCACAGTGACACGGTGACACAGTGGGTTAACACTGCTGTCTCACAGTGACACGGTGGCACAGTGGGTTAACACTGCTGTCTCACAGTGACACGGTGACACAGTGGGTTAACACTGCTGTCTCACAGTGACACGGTGACACAGTGGGTTAACACTGCTGCCTCTCAGTGACACGGTGACACAGTGGGTTAACACTGCTGTCTCACAGTGACACGGTGACACAGTGGGTTAACACTGCTGTCTCACAGTGACACGGTGACACAGTGGGTTAACACTGCTCCCTCACAGTGACACAGTGGGTTAACACTGCTGTTTCACAGTGACACGGTGACACAGTGGTTAACTCTGCTGTCTCACAGTGACACGGTGACACAGTGTGTTAACACTGCTGCCTCACAGTGACACGGTGACACAGTGGGTTAACACTGCTGCCTCACAGTGACACGGTAGCACAGTGGGTTAACACTGCTGCCTCACAGTGACACGGTGACACAGTGGGTTAACACTGCTGTCTCACAGTGACACGGTAGCACAGTGGGTTAACACTGCTGCCTCACAGTGACACGGTGACACAGTGGGTTAACACTGCTGTCTCACAGTGACACGGTAGCACAGTGGGTTAACACTGCTGCCTCACCGTGACACGGTTACACAGTGGGTTAACACTGCTGTCTCACAGTGACACCGTGGCACAGTGGGTTAACACTGCTGCCTCACAGCGAATCGGTGGCACAGTGGGTTAACACTGCTGTCTCACAGTGACACGGTGACACAGTGGGTTAACACTGCTGCCTCTCAGTGACACGGTGACACAGTGGGTTAACACTGCTGTCTCACAGTGACACATTGGCACAGTGGGTTAACACTGCTCCCTCACAGTGACACAGTGACACAGTGGGTTAACACTGCTGTCTCACTGTGACACGGTGACACATTGGTTAACACTGCTGCCTCACAGTGACACGGTGACACAGTGGTTAACACTACTGTCTCACAGTGACACGGTGACACAGTGGGTTAACACTGCTGCCTCACAGTGACACGGTAGCACAGTGGGTTAACACTGCTGCCTCACGGTGACACAGTGGTTAACACTGCTGTCTCACATTGACACGGTAGCACAGTGGGTTAACACTGCTGCCTCACAGCGACACGGTGGCACAGTGGGTTAACACTGCTGCCTCACAGTGACACGGTGAAAAAGTGGGTTAACACTGCACCCTCACAGTGACACGGTGACACAGTGGGTTAACACTGCTGCCTCACAGCGACACGGTGAAAAAGTGGGTTAACACTGCTGCCTCACAGCGACACGGTGACACAGTGGGTTAACACTGCTGCCTCACAGTGACACGGTGACACAGTGGGTGAACACTGCTGCCTCACAGTGACACGGTGACACAGTGGGTTAACACTGCTGCCTCACAGTGACACGGTGAGACAGTGGGTGAACACTGCTGTCTCACAGTGACACAGTGGGTTAACACTGCTGTCTCACAGTGACACAGTGGGTTAACACTGCTGTCTCACAGTGACACGGTGGCACAGTGGGTTAACACTGCTGCCTCACAGTGACACGGTGACACAGTGGGTTAACACTGCTGTCTCACAGCGACACGGTGACACAGTGGGTTAACACTGCTCCCTCACAGTGACACGGTGACACAGTGGGTTAACACTGCTGCCTCACAGTGACACGGTGACACAGTGGGTTAACACTGCTGCCTCACAGTGACACGGTGACACAGTGGGTTAACACTGCTGTCTCACAGCGACACGGTGACACAGTGGGTTAACACTGCTGTCTCACAGCGACACGGTGACACAGTGGGTTAACACTGCTCCCTCGACATGACACGGTGACACAGTGGGTTAACACTGCTGCCTCACGGTGACACAGTGGGTTAACACTGCTGCCTCACAGTGACACGGTGACACAGTGGGTTAACACTGCTGCCTCACAGTGACACGGTGACACAGTGGGTTAACACTGCTGTCTCACAGTGACACGGTGACACATTGGGTTAACACTGCTGCCTCACAGTGACACGGTGACACAGTGGGTTAACACTGCTGTCTCACAGTGACACGGTGACACAGTGGGTTAACACTGCTGTCTGACAGCGACACGGTGACACAGTGGGTTAACACTGCTGTCTCACAGTGACACGGTGACACAGTGGGTTAACACTGCTGCCTCACAGCGACACGGTGGCACAGTGGGTTAACACTGCTGTCTCACAGTGACACAGTGGGTTAACACTGCTGCCTCACAGCGACACGGTGACACAGTGGGTTAACACTGCTGCCTCACGGTGACACAGTGGGTTACCACTGCTGCCTCACAGTGACACGGTGGCACAGTGGGTTAACACTGCTCCCTCATCATGACATGGTGACACAGTGGGTTAACACTGCTGCCTCACGGTGACACAGTGGGTTAACACTGCTGCCTCACAGTGACACGGTGACACAGTGGGTTAACACTGCTGCCTCACAGTGACACGGTGACAGTGGGTTAACACTGCTGTCTCACAGTGACACGGTGACACAGTGGGTTAACACTGCTGCCTCACAGTGACACGTTGACACAGTGGGTTAACACTGCTGTCTCACAGTGACACGGTGACACAGTGGGTTAACACTGCTGTCTCACAGTGACACGGTGACACAGTGGGTTAACACTGCTGCCTCACAGTGACACGGTGACACAGTGGGTTAACACTGCTGCCTCACAGTGACACGGTGACACAGTGGGTTAACACTGCTGTCTCACAGCGACACGGTGACACAGTGGGTTAACACTGCTGCCTCACAGTGACACGGTGGCACAGTGGGTTAACACTGCTCCCTCATCATGACATGGTGACACAGTGGGTTAACACTGCTGCCTCACAGTGACACGGTGACACAGTGGGTTAACACTGCTGCCTCACAGTGACACGGTGACACAGTGGGTTAACACTGCTGTCTCACAGCGACACGGTGACACAGTGGGTTAACACTGCTGTCTCACAGCGACACGGTGACACAGTGGGTTAACACTGCTCCCTCGACATGACACGGTGACACAGTGGGTTAACACTGCTGCCTCACGGTGACACAGTGGGTTAACACTGCTGCCTCACAGTGACACGGTGACACAGTGGGTTAACACTGCTGCCTCACAGTGACACGGTGACACAGTGGGTTAACACTGCTGTCTCACAGTGACACGGTGACACATTGGGTTAACACTGCTGCCTCACAGTGACACGGTGACACAGTGGGTTAACACTGCTGTCTCACAGTGACACGGTGACACAGTGGGTTAACACTGCTGTCTGACAGCGACACGGTGACACAGTGGGTTAACACTGCTGTCTCACAGTGACACGGTGACACAGTGGGTTAACACTGCTGCCTCACAGCGACACGGTGGCACAGTGGGTTAACACTGCTGTCTCACAGTGACACAGTGGGTTAACACTGCTGCCTCACAGCGACACGGTGACACAGTGGGTTAACACTGCTGCCTCACGGTGACACAGTGGGTTACCACTGCTGCCTCACAGTGACACGGTGGCACAGTGGGTTAACACTGCTCCCTCATCATGACATGGTGACACAGTGGGTTAACACTGCTGCCTCACGGTGACACAGTGGGTTAACACTGCTGCCTCACAGTGACACGGTGGCACAGTGGGTTAACACTGCTCCCTCATCATGACATGGTGACACAGTGGGTTAACACTGCTGCCTCACGGTGACACAGTGGGTTAACACTGCTGCCTCACAGTGACACGGTGACACAGTGGGTTAACACTGCTGCCTCACAGTGACACGGTGACAGTGGGTTAACACTGCTGTCTCACAGTGACACGGTGACACAGTGGGTTAACACTGCTGCCTCACAGTGACACGTTGACACAGTGGGTTAACACTGCTGTCTCACAGTGACACGGTGACACAGTGGGTTAACACTGCTGTCTCACAGTGACACGGTGACACAGTGGGTTAACACTGCTGCCTCACAGTGACACGGTGACACAGTGGGTTAACACTGCTGCCTCACAGTGACACGGTGACACAGTGGGTTAACACTGCTGTCTCACAGCGACACGGTGACACAGTGGGTTAACACTGCTGCCTCACAGTGACACGGTGGCACAGTGGGTTAACACTGCTCCCTCATCATGACATGGTGACACAGTGGGTTAACACTGCTGCCTCACAGTGACACGGTGACACAGTGGGTTAACACTGCTTCCTCACAGTGACACGGTGACACAGTGGGTTAACACTGCTGCCTCACAGCGACACGGTGACACAGTGGGTTAACACTGCTGCCTCACAGTGACACGGTGACACAGTGGGTTAACACTGCTGCCTCACAGTGACACGGTGACACAGTGGTTAACACTGCTGTCTCACAGTGACACGGTAGCACAGTGGGTTAACACTGCTGCCTCACAGTGACACGGTGACACAGTGGGTTAACACTGCTGTCTCACAGCGACACGGTGACACATTGGGTTAACACTGCTGCCTCACAGTGACACGGTGACAGAGTGGGTTAACACTGCTGCCTCACAGCGACACGGTGACACAGTGGGTTAACACTGCTGCCTCACAGCGACACGGTGAAAACGTGGGTTAACACTGCTGCCTCACAGTGACACGGTGGCACAGTGGGTTAACACTGCTGCCTCACGGTGACACAGTGGGTGAACACTGCTCCCTCGACATGACACGGTGACACAGTGGGTTAACACTGCTGCCTCACGGTGACACAGTGACACAGTGGGTTAACACTGCTGCCTCACAGTGACACGGTGGCACAGTGGGTTAACACCGCTGCCTCACGGTGACACAGTGACACAGTGGGTTAACACTGCTGTCTCACAGTGACACGGTGACACAGTGGGTTAACACTGCTGCCTCACAGTGACACGGTGACACAGTGGGTTGACACTGCTGTCTCACAGTGACACGGTGACACAGTGGGTTAACACTGCTCCCTCGACATGACACGGTGACACAGTGGGTTAACACTGCTGCCTCACAGTGACACGGTGACACAGTGGGTCAACACTGCTGTCTCACAGTGACACGGTGACACAGTGGGTTAACACTGCTGTCTCACAGTGACACGGTGACACAGTGGGTTAACACTGCTGTCTCACAGTGACACGGTGACACAGTGGGTTAACACTGCTGTCTCACAGTGACACAGTGGGTTAACACTGCTGTCTCACAGTGACACGGTGGCACAGTGGGTTAACACTGCTGTCTCACAGTGACACAGTGGGTTAACACTGCTGTCTCACAGTGACACAATGGGTTAACACTGCTGTCTCACAGTGACACGGTGACACAGTGGTTAACACTGCTGTCTCACAGTGACACGGTGACACAGTGGGTTAACACTGCTGCCTCACAGTGACACGGTAGCACAGTGGGTTAACACTGCTGCCTCACAGTGACACGGTGACACAGTGGGTTAACACTGCTGTCTCACAGTGACACGGTAGCACAGTGGGTTAACACTGCTGTCTCACAGTGACACGGTAACACAGTGGGTTAACACTGCTGCCTCACAGTGACACGGTAGCACAGTGGGTTAACACTGCTGCCTCACAGTGACACGGTGACACAGTGGGTTAACACTGCTGTCTCACAGTGACACGGTAGCACAGTGGGTTAACACTGCTGCCTCACAGCGACACGGTGACACAGTGGGTTAACACTGCTGCCTCACAGTGACACGGTGACACAGTGGGTTAACACTGCTCCCTCACGGTGACACAGTGGGTTAACACTGCTGCCTCACAGTGACACGGTGACACAGTGGGTTAACACTGCTGTCTCACAGCGACACGGTGAAAAAGTGGGTTAACACTGCTGCCTCACAGTGACACGGTGACACAGTGGGTGAACACTGCTCCCTCGACATGACACGGTGACACAGTGGGTTAACACTGCTCCCTCGACATGACACGGTGACACAGTGGGTTAACACTGCTGCCTCACTGTGACACAGTGGTTAACACTGCTGTCTCACAGCGACACGGTGACACAGTGGGTTAACACTGCGCCCTCACAGTGACACAGTGGGTTAACACTGCTGCCTCACTGTGACACAGTGGTTAACACTGCTGTCTCACAGTGACACGGTGACACAGTGGGTTAACACTGCTGCCTCACAGTGACACGGTAGCACAGTGGGTTAACACTGCACCCTCACAGTGACACGGTGGCACCGTGGGTTAACACTGCTGCCTCACAGTGACATGGTGGCACAGTGGGTTAACACTGCTGCCTCACCGTGACACGGTTACACAGTGGGTTAACACTGCTGTCTCACAGTGACACAGTGGCACAGTGGGTTAACACTGCTGCCTCACAGTGACACGGTGACACAGTGGGTTAACACTGCTGCCTCACCGTGACACGGTGACACAGTGGGTTAACACTGCTGCCTCACAGTGACACGGTGACACAGTGGGTTAACACTGCTGTCTCACAGTGACACGGTGACACAGTGGGTTAACACTGCTGCCTCACAGCGACACGGTGACACAGTGGGTTAACACTGCTGTCTCACAGTGACACGGTGACACAGTGGGTTAACACTGCTGTCTCACAGTGACACGGTGACACAGTGGTTAACACTGCTGCCTCACAGTGACACGGTGACACAGTGGGTTAACACTGCTGCCTCACCGTGACACGGTGACACAGTGGGTTAACACTGCTGCCTCACAGTGACACGGTGACACAGTGGGTTAACACTGCTGTCTCACAGCGACACGGTGGCACAGTGGGTTAACACTGCTGTCTCACAGTGACACGGTGACACAGTGGTTAACACTGCTGCCTCACAGTGACACGGTGACACAGTGGGTTAACACTGGTGTCTCACAGTGACACGGTGGCACAGTGGGTTAACACTGCTGCCTCACAGTGACACGGTGACACAGTGGGTTAACACTGCTGTCTCACAGTGACACGGTGACACAGTGGGTTAACACTGCTGTCTCACAGTGACACGGTGACACAGTGGGTTAACACTGCTGCCTCACAGTGACACGGTGACACAGTGGGTTAACACTGCTGCCTCACAGTGACACGGTGACACAGTGGGTTAACACTGCTGCCTCACAGCGACACGGTGGCACAGTGGGTTAACACTGCTGCCTCACAGTGACACGGTGCCACAGTGGGTTAACACTGCTGTCTCACAGTGACACAGTGGGTTAACACTGCTGTCTCACAGTGACATGTTGGCACAGTGGGTTAACACTGCTGCCTCACCGTGACACGGTTGCACAGTGGGTTAACACTGCTGTCTCACAGTGACACAGTGGCACAGTGGGTTAACACTGCTGTCTCACAGCGACACGGTGACACAGTGGGTTAACACTGCGCCCTCACAGTGACACAGTGGGTTAACAATGCTGTCTCACAGTGACACGGTGGCACAGTGTGTTAACACTGCTGTCTCACAGTGACACGGTGACACAGTGGGTTAACACTGCTGCCTCACAGTGACACGGTGACACAGTGGGTTAACACTGCTGCCTCACAGCGACACGGTGAAAAAGTGGGTTAACACTGCTGCCTCACAGCGACACGGTGACACAGTGGGTTAACACTGCTGCCTCACAGCGACACGGTGAAAAAGTGGGTTAACACTGCTGCCTCACAGCGACACGGTGACACAGTGGGTTAACACTGCTCCCTCACAGTGACACGGTGACAGTGGGTTAACACTGCTGTCTCACAGTGACACGGTGACACAGTGTGTTAACTCTGCTGTCTCACAGTGACACGGTGACACAGTGGGTTAACACTGCTGCCTCACAGTGACACGGTGACACAGTGGGTTAACACTGCTGTCTCACAGCGACACGGTGACACAGTGGGTTAACACTGCTGCCTCACAGCGACACGGTGACACAGTGGGTTAACACTGCTCCCTCGACATGACACGGTGACACAGTGGGTTAACACTGCTGCCTCACAGCGACACGGTGACACAGTGGGTTAACACTGCTGCCTCACGGTGACACAGTGGGTTAACACTGCTGCCTCACAGTGACACGGTGGCACAGTGGGTTAACACTGCTCCCTCATCATGACATGGTGACACAGTGGGTTAACACTGCTGCCTCACAGTGACACGGTGACAGTGGGTTAACACTGCTGTCTCACAGCGACACGGTGACACAGTGGGTTAACACTGCTGCCTCACAGTGACACGGTGACACAGTGGGTTAACACTGCTGCCTCACAGTGACACGGTGACAGTGGGTTAACACTGCTGTCTGACAGCGACACGGTGACACAGTGGGTTAACACTGCTGCCTCACAGTGACACGGTGACACAGTGGGTTAACACTGCTGCCTCACTGTGACACAGTGGTTAACACTGCTGTCTCACAGCGACACGGTGACACAGTGGGTTAACACTGCGCCCTCACAGTGACACAGTGGGTTAACACTGCTGTCTCACAGTGACACGGTGACACAGTGGGTTAACACTGCTGTCTCACAGTGACACGGTGACACAGTGGGTTGACACGGTGACACAGTGGGTTAACACTGCTCCCTCGCAGTCACACGGTGACACAGTGGGTTAACACTGCTGCCTCACGGTGACACAGTGGGTTAACACTGCTGCCTCTCAGTGACACGGTGACACAGTGGGTTAACACTGCTGCCTCACAGTGACACGGTGACACAGTGGGTTAACACTTCTGCCTCACAGCGACACAGTGACACAGTGGGTTAACACTGCTGCCTCACAGCGACACGGTGACACAGTGGTTAACACTGCTGTCTCACAGCGACACGGTGACACATTGGGTTAACACTGCTGCCTCACAGTGACACGGTGACACAGTGGGTTAACACTGCTGCCTCACAGTGACACGGTGACACAGTGGGTTAACACTGCTGTCTCACAGTGACACGGTGACACAGTGGGTTGACACGGTGACACAGTGGGTTAACACTGCTCCCTCGCAGTGACACGGTGACACAGTGGGTTAACACTGCTGCCTCACGGTGACACAGTGGGTTAACACTGCTGCCTCTCAGTGACACGGTGACACAGTGGGTTAACACTGCTGCTGTCTGACAGCGACACGGTGACACAGTGTGTTAACACTGCTGTCTCACAGTGACACGGTGACACAGTGGGTTAACACTGCTGCCTCACTGTGACACAGTGGTTAACACTGCTGTCTCACAGCGACACGGTGACACAGTGGGTTAACACTGCGCCCTCACAGTGACACAGTGGGTTAACACTGCTGTCTCACAGTGACACGGTGACACAGTGGGTTAACACTGCGGTCTCACAGTGACACGGTGACACAGTGAGTTGACACGGTGACACAGTGGGTTAACACTGCTCCCTCGCAGTCACACGGTGACACAGTGGGTTAACACTGCTGCCTCACGGTGACACAGTGGGTTAACACTGCTGCCTCTCAGTGACACGGTGACACAGTGGGTTAACACTGCTGCCTCACAGTGACACGGTGACACAGTGGGTTAACACTTCTGCCTCACAGCGACACGGTGACACAGTGGGTTAACACTGCTGCCTCACAGCGACACGGTGACACAGTGGTTAACACTGCTGTCTCACAGCGACACGGTGACACATTGGGTTAACACTGCTGCCTCACAGTGACACGGTGACACAGTGGGTTAACACTGCTGCCTCACAGTGACACGGTGACACAGTGGGTTAACACTGCTGTCTCACAGTGACACGGTGACACAGTGGGTTGACACGGTGACACAGTGGGTTAACACTGCTCCCTCGCAGTGACACGGTGACACAGTGGGTTAACACTGCTGCCTCACGGTGACACAGTGGGTTAACACTGCTGCCTCTCAGTGACACGGTGACACAGTGGGTTAACACTGCTGCCTCACAGTGACACGGTGACACAGTGGGTTAACACTGCTGCCTCACAGTGACACGGTGACACAGTGGGTTAACACTGCTGTCTCACAGTGACACGGTGACACAGTGATTAACACTGCTGCCTCACAGTGACACGGTGACACAGTGGTTAACACTGCTGCCTCAAAGTGACACGGTGACACAGTGGGTTAACACTGCTGCCTCACAGCGACACGGTGACACAGTGGGTTAACACTGCTGCCTCACGGTGACACAGTGGGTTAACACTGCTGCCTCACAGTGACACGGTGGCACAGTGGGTTAACACTGCTCCCTCATCATGACATGGTGACACAGTGGGTTAACACTGCTGCCTCACAGTGACACGGTGACAGTGGGTTAACACAGCTGTCTCACAGCGACACGGTGACACAGTGGGTTAACACTGCTGCCTCACAGTGACACGGTGACACAGTGGGTTAACACTGCTGCCTCACAGTGACACGGTGACAGTGGGTTAACACTGCTGTCTGACAGCGACACGGTGACACAGTGGGTTAACACTGCTGCCTCACAGTGACACGGTGACACAGTGGGTTAACACTGCTGCCTCACTGTGACACAGTGGTTAACACTGCTGTCTCACAGCGACACGGTGACACAGTGGGTTAACACTGCGCCCTCACAGTGACACAGTGGGTTAACACTGCTGTCTCACAGTGACACGGTGACACAGTGGGTTAACACTGCTGTCTCACAGTGACACGGTGACACAGTGGGTTGACACGGTGACACAGTGGGTTAACACTGCTCCCTCGCAGTCACACGGTGACACAGTGGGTTAACACTGCTGCCTCACGGTGACACAGTGGGTTAACACTGCTGCCTCTCAGTGACACGGTGACACAGTGGGTTAACACTGCTGCCTCACAGTGACACGGTGACACAGTGGGTTAACACTTCTGCCTCACAGCGACACGGTGACACAGTGGGTTAACACTGCTGCCTCACAGCGACACGGTGACACAGTGGTTAACACTGCTGTCTCACAGCGACACGGTGACACATTGGGTTAACACTGCTGCCTCACAGTGACACGGTGACACAGTGGGTTAACACTGCTGCCTCACAGTGACACGGTGACACAGTGGGTTAACACTGCTGTCTCACAGTGACACGGTGACACAGTGGGTTGACACGGTGACACAGTGGGTTAACACTGCTCCCTCGCAGTGACACGGTGACACAGTGGGTTAACACTGCTGCCTCACGGTGACACAGTGGGTTAACACTGCTGCCTCTCAGTGACACGGTGACACAGTGGGTTAACACTGCTGCCTCACAGTGACACGGTGACACAGTGGGTTAACACTGCTGCCTCACAGTGACACGGTGACACAGTGGGTTAACACTGCTGTCTCACAGTGACACGGTGACACAGTGGTTAACACTGCTGCCTCACAGTGACACGGTGACACAGTGGTTAACACTGCTGCCTCAAAGTGACACGGTGACACAGTGGTTAACACTGCTGCCTCACAGTGACACGGTGACACAGTGGTTAACACTGCTGTCTCACAGCGACACGGTGACACAGTGGGTTAACACTGCGCCCTCACAGTGACACAGTGGGTTAACACTGCTGTCTCACAGTGACACGGTGACACAGTGGGTTAACACTGCTGTCTCACAGTGACACGGTGACACAGTGGGTTGACACGGTGACACAGTGGGTTAACACTGCTCCCTCGCAGTCACACGGTGACACAGTGGGTTAACACTGCTGCCTCACGGTGACACAGTGGGTTAACACTGCTGCCTCTCAGTGACACGGTGACACAGTGGGTTAACACTGCTGCCTCACAGTGACACGGTGACACAGTGGGTTAACACTTCTGCCTCACAGCGACACGGTGACACAGTGGGTTAACACTGCTGTCTCACAGTGACACGGTGACACAGTGGGTTAACACTGCTGTCTCACAGTGACACGGTGGCACAGTGGGTTAACACTGCTGTCTCACAGTGACACGGTGACACAGTGGGTTAACACTGCTGTCTCACAGTGACACGGTGACACAGTGGGTTAACACTGCTGCCTCTCAGTGACACGGTGACACAGTGGGTTAACACTGCTGTCTCACAGTGACACGGTGACACAGTGGGTTAACACTGCTGTCTCACAGTGACACGGTGACACAGTGGGTTAACACTGCTCCCTCACAGTGACACAGTGGGTTAACACTGCTGTTTCACAGTGACACGGTGACACAGTGGTTAACACTGCTGTCTCACAGTGACACGGTGACACAGTGGGTTAACACTGCTGCCTCACAGTGACACGGTGACACAGTGGGTTAACACTGCTGCCTCACAGTGACACGGTGACACAGTGGTTAACACTGCTGTCTCACAGTGACACGGTAGCACAGTGGGTTAACACTGCTGCCTCACAGTGACACGGTGACACAGTGGGTTAACACTGCTGTCTCACAGCGACACGGTGACACATTGGGTTAACACTGCTGCCTCACAGTGACACGGTGACACAGTGGGTTAACACTGCTGCCTCACAGCGACACGGTGACACAGTGGGTTAACACTGCTGCCTCACAGCGACACGGTGAAAACGTGGGTTAACACTGCTGCCTCACAGTGACACGGTGGCACAGTGGGTTAACACTGCTGCCTCACGGTGACACAGTGGGTGAACACTGCTCCCTCGACATGACACGGTGACACAGTGGGTTAACACTGCTGCCTCACGGTGACACAGTGACACAGTGGGTTAACACTGCTGCCTCACAGTGACACGGTGGCACAGTGGGTTAACACCGCTGCCTCACGGTGACACAGTGACACAGTGGGTTAACACTGCTGTCTCACAGTGACACGGTGACACAGTGGGTTAACACTGCTGCCTCACAGTGACACGGTGACACAGTGGGTTGACACTGCTGTCTCACAGTGACACGGTGACACAGTGGGTTAACACTGCTCCCTCGACATGACACGGTGACACAGTGGGTTAACACTGCTGCCTCACAGTGACACGGTGACACAGTGGGTCAACACTGCTGTCTCACAGTGACACGGTGACACAGTGGGTTAACACTGCTGTCTCACAGTGACACGGTGACACAGTGGGTTAACACTGCTGTCTCACAGTGACACGGTGACACAGTGGGTTAACACTGCTGTCTCACAGTGACACAGTGGGTTAACACTGCTGTCTCACAGTGACACGGTGGCACAGTGGGTTAACACTGCTGTCTCACAGTGACACAGTGGGTTAACACTGCTGTCTCACAGTGACACAATGGGTTAACACTGCTGTCTCACAGTGACACGGTGACACAGTGGTTAACACTGCTGTCTCACAGTGACACGGTGACACAGTGGGTTAACACTGCTGCCTCACAGTGACACGGTAGCACAGTGGGTTAACACTGCTGCCTCACAGTGACACGGTGACACAGTGGGTTAACACTGCTGTCTCACAGTGACACGGTAGCACAGTGGGTTAACACTGCTGTCTCACAGTGACACGGTAACACAGTGGGTTAACACTGCTGCCTCACAGTGACACGGTAGCACAGTGGGTTAACACTGCTGCCTCACAGTGACACGGTGACACAGTGGGTTAACACTGCTGTCTCACAGTGACACGGTAGCACAGTGGGTTAACACTGCTGCCTCACAGCGACACGGTGACACAGTGGGTTAACACTGCTGCCTCACAGTGACACGGTGACACAGTGGGTTAACACTGCTCCCTCACGGTGACACAGTGGGTTAACACTGCTGCCTCACAGTGACACGGTGACACAGTGGGTTAACACTGCTGTCTCACAGCGACACGGTGAAAAAGTGGGTTAACACTGCTGCCTCACAGTGACACGGTGACACAGTGGGTGAACACTGCTCCCTCGACATGACACGGTGACACAGTGGGTTAACACTGCTCCCTCGACATGACACGGTGACACAGTGGGTTAACACTGCTGCCTCACTGTGACACAGTGGTTAACACTGCTGTCTCACAGCGACACGGTGACACAGTGGGTTAACACTGCGCCCTCACAGTGACACAGTGGGTTAACACTGCTGCCTCACTGTGACACAGGGGTTAACACTGCTGTCTCACAGTGACACGGTGACACAGTGGGTTAACACTGCTGCCTCACAGTGACACGGTAGCACAGTGGGTTAACACTGCACCCTCACAGTGACACGGTGGCACCGTGGGTTAACACTGCTGCCTCACAGTGACATGGTGGCACAGTGGGTTAACACTGCTGCCTCACCGTGACACGGTTACACAGTGGGTTAACACTGCTGTCTCACAGTGACACAGTGGCACAGTGGGTTAACACTGCTGCCTCACAGTGACACGGTGACACAGTGGGTTAACACTGCTGCCTCACCGTGACACGGTGACACAGTGGGTTAACACTGCTGCCTCACAGTGACACGGTGACACAGTGGGTTAACACTGCTGTCTCACAGTGACACGGTGACACAGTGGGTTAACACTGCTGCCTCACAGCGACACGGTGACACAGTGGGTTAACACTGCTGTCTCACAGTGACACGGTGACACAGTGGGTTAACACTGCTGTCTCACAGTGACACGGTGACACAGTGGTTAACACTGCTGCCTCACAGTGACACGGTGACACAGTGGGTTAACACTGCTGCCTCACCGTGACACGGTGACACAGTGGGTTAACACTGCTGCCTCACAGTGACACGGTGACACAGTGGGTTAACACTGCTGTCTCACAGCGACACGGTGGCACAGTGGGTTAACACTGCTGTCTCACAGTGACACGGTGACACAGTGGTTAACACTGCTGCCTCACAGTGACACGGTGACACAGTGGGTTAACACTGGTGTCTCACAGTGACACGGTGGCACAGTGGGTTAACACTGCTGCCTCACAGTGACACGGTGACACAGTGGGTTAACACTGCTGTCTCACAGTGACACGGTGACACAGTGGGTTAACACTGCTGTCTCACAGTGACACGGTGACACAGTGGGTTAACACTGCTGCCTCACAGTGACACGGTGACACAGTGGGTTAACACTGCTGCCTCACAGTGACACGGTGACACAGTGGGTTAACACTGCTGCCTCACAGCGACACGGTGGCACAGTGGGTTAACACTGCTGCCTCACAGTGACACGGTGCCACAGTGGGTTAACACTGCTGTCTCACAGTGACACAGTGGGTTAACACTGCTGTCTCACAGTGACATGGTGGCACAGTGGGTTAACACTGCTGCCTCACCGTGACACGGTTGCACAGTGGGTTAACACTGCTGTCTCACAGTGACACAGTGGCACAGTGGGTTAACACTGCTGTCTCACAGCGACACGGTGACACAGTGGGTTAACACTGCGCCCTCACAGTGACACAGTGGGTTAACAATGCTGTCTCACAGTGACACGGTGGCACAGTGTGTTAACACTGCTGTCTCACAGTGACACGGTGACACAGTGGGTTAACACTGCTGCCTCACAGTGACACGGTGACACAGTGGGTTAACACTGCTGCCTCACAGCGACACGGTGAAAAAGTGGGTTAACACTGCTGCCTCACAGCGACACGGTGACACAGTGGGTTAACACTGCTGCCTCACAGCGACACGGTGAAAAAGTGGGTTAACACTGCTGCCTCACAGCGACACGGTGACACAGTGGGTTAACACTGCTCCCTCACAGTGACACGGTGACAGTGGGTTAACACTGCTGTCTCACAGTGACACGGTGACACAGTGTGTTAACTCTGCTGTCTCACAGTGACACGGTGACACAGTGGGTTAACACTGCTGCCTCACAGTGACACGGTGACACAGTGGGTTAACACTGCTGTCTCACAGCGACACGGTGACACAGTGGGTTAACACTGCTGCCTCACAGCGACACGGTGACACAGTGGGTTAACACTGCTCCCTCGACATGACACGGTGACACAGTGGGTTAACACTGCTGCCTCACAGCGACACGGTGACACAGTGGGTTAACACTGCTGCCTCACGGTGACACAGTGGGTTAACACTGCTGCCTCACAGTGACACGGTGGCACAGTGGGTTAACACTGCTCCCTCATCATGACATGGTGACACAGTGGGTTATCACTGCTGCCTCACAGTGACACGGTGACAGTGGGTTAACACTGCTGTCTCACAGCGACACGGTGACACAGTGGGTTAACACTGCTGCCTCACAGTGACACGGTGACACAGTGGGTTAACACTGCTGCCTCACAGTGACACGGTGACAGTGGGTTAACACTGCTGTCTGACAGCGACACGGTGACACAGTGGGTTAACACTGCTGCCTCACAGTGACACGGTGACACAGTGGGTTAACACTGCTGCCTCACTGTGACACAGTGGTTAACACTGCTGTCTCACAGCGACACGGTGACACAGTGGGTTAACACTGCGCCCTCACAGTGACACAGTGGGTTAACACTGCTGTCTCACAGTGACACGGTGACACAGTGGGTTAACACTGCTGTCTCACAGTGACACGGTGACACAGTGGGTTGACACGGTGACACAGTGGGTTAACACTGCTCCCTCGCAGTCACACGGTGACACAGTGGGTTAACACTGCTGCCTCACGGTGACACAGTGGGTTAACACTGCTGCCTCTCAGTGACACGGTGACACAGTGGGTTAACACTGCTGCCTCACAGTGACACGGTGACACAGTGGGTTAACACTTCTGCCTCACAGCGACACGGTGACACAGTGGGTTAACACTGCTGCCTCACAGCGACACGGTGACACAGTGGTTAACACTGCTGTCTCACAGCGACACGGTGACACATTGGGTTAACACTGCTGCCTCACAGTGACACGGTGACACAGTGGGTTAACACTGCTGCCTCACAGTGACACGGTGACACAGTGGGTTAACACTGCTGTCTCACAGTGACACGGTGACACAGTGGGTTGACACGGTGACACAGTGGGTTAACACTGCTCCCTCGCAGTGACACGGTGACACAGTGGGTTAACACTGCTGCCTCACGGTGACACAGTGGGTTAACACTGCTGCCTCTCAGTGACACGGTGACACAGTGGGTTAACACTGCTGCTGTCTGACAGCGACACGGTGACACAGTGTGTTAACACTGCTGTCTCACAGTGACACGGTGACACAGTGGGTTAACACTGCTGCCTCACTGTGACACAGTGGTTAACACTGCTGTCTCACAGCGACACGGTGACACAGTGGGTTAACACTGCGCCCTCACAGTGACACAGTGGGTTAACACTGCTGTCTCACAGTGACACGGTGACACAGTGGGTTAACACTGCGGTCTCACAGTGACACGGTGACACAGTGAGTTGACACGGTGACACAGTGGGTTAACACTGCTCCCTCGCAGTCACACGGTGACACAGTGGGTTAACACTGCTGCCTCACGGTGACACAGTGGGTTAACACTGCTGCCTCTCAGTGACACGGTGACACAGTGGGTTAACACTGCTGCCTCACAGTGACACGGTGACACAGTGGGTTAACACTTCTGCCTCACAGCGACACGGTGACACAGTGGGTTAACACTGCTGCCTCACAGCGACACGGTGACACAGTGGTTAACACTGCTGTCTCACAGCGACACGGTGACACATTGGGTTAACACTGCTGCCTCACAGTGACACGGTGACACAGTGGGTTAACACTGCTGCCTCACAGTGACACGGTGACACAGTGGGTTAACACTGCTGTCTCACAGTGACACGGTGACACAGTGGGTTGACACGGTGACACAGTGGGTTAACACTGCTCCCTCGCAGTGACACGGTGACACAGTGGGTTAACACTGCTGCCTCACGGTGACACAGTGGGTTAACACTGCTGCCTCTCAGTGACACGGTGACACAGTGGGTTAACACTGCTGCCTCACAGTGACACGGTGACACAGTGGGTTAACACTGCTGCCTCACAGTGACACGGTGACACAGTGGGTTAACACTGCTGTCTCACAGTGACACGGTGACACAGTGATTAACACTGCTGCCTCACAGTGACACGGTGACACAGTGGTTAACACTGCTGCCTCAAAGTGACACGGTGACACAGTGGGTTAACACTGCTGCCTCACAGCGACACGGTGACACAGTGGGTTAACACTGCTGCCTCACGGTGACACAGTGGGTTAACACTGCTGCCTCACAGTGACACGGTGGCACAGTGGGTTAACACTGCTCCCTCATCATGACATGGTGACACAGTGGGTTAACACTGCTGCCTCACAGTGACACGGTGACAGTGGGTTAACACAGCTGTCTCACAGCGACACGGTGACACAGTGGGTTAACACTGCTGCCTCACAGTGACACGGTGACACAGTGGGTTAACACTGCTGCCTCACAGTGACACGGTGACAGTGGGTTAACACTGCTGTCTGACAGCGACACGGTGACACAGTGGGTTAACACTGCTGCCTCACAGTGACACGGTGACACAGTGGGTTAACACTGCTGCCTCACTGTGACACAGTGGTTAACACTGCTGTCTCACAGCGACACGGTGACACAGTGGGTTAACACTGCGCCCTCACAGTGACACAGTGGGTTAACACTGCTGTCTCACAGTGACACGGTGACACAGTGGGTTAACACTGCTGTCTCACAGTGACACGGTGACACAGTGGGTTGACACGGTGACACAGTGGGTTAACACTGCTCCCTCGCAGTCACACGGTGACACAGTGGGTTAACACTGCTGCCTCACGGTGACACAGTGGGTTAACACTGCTGCCTCTCAGTGACACGGTGACACAGTGGGTTAACACTGCTGCCTCACAGTGACACGGTGACACAGTGGGTTAACACTTCTGCCTCACAGCGACACGGTGACACAGTGGGTTAACACTGCTGCCTCACAGCGACACGGTGACACAGTGGTTAACACTGCTGTCTCACAGCGACACGGTGACACATTGGGTTAACACTGCTGCCTCACAGTGACACGGTGACACAGTGGGTTAACACTGCTGCCTCACAGTGACACGGTGACACAGTGGGTTAACACTGCTGTCTCACAGTGACACGGTGACACAGTGGGTTGACACGGTGACACAGTGGGTTAACACTGCTCCCTCGCAGTGACACGGTGACACAGTGGGTTAACACTGCTGCCTCACGGTGACACAGTGGGTTAACACTGCTGCCTCTCAGTGACACGGTGACACAGTGGGTTAACACTGCTGCCTCACAGTGACACGGTGACACAGTGGGTTAACACTGCTGCCTCACAGTGACACGGTGACACAGTGGGTTAACACTGCTGTCTCACAGTGACACGGTGACACAGTGGTTAACACTGCTGCCTCACAGTGACACGGTGACACAGTGGTTAACACTGCTGCCTCAAAGTGACACGGTGACACAGTGGTTAACACTGCTGCCTCACAGTGACACGGTGACACAGTGGTTAACACTGCTGTCTCACAGCGACACGGTGACACAGTGGGTTAACACTGCGCCCTCACAGTGACACAGTGGGTTAACACTGCTGTCTCACAGTGACACGGTGACACAGTGGGTTAACACTGCTGTCTCACAGTGACACGGTGACACAGTGGGTTGACACGGTGACACAGTGGGTTAACACTGCTCCCTCGCAGTCACACGGTGACACAGTGGGTTAACACTGCTGCCTCACGGTGACACAGTGGGTTAACACTGCTGCCTCTCAGTGACACGGTGACACAGTGGGTTAACACTGCTGCCTCACAGTGACACGGTGACACAGTGGGTTAACACTTCTGCCTCACAGCGACACGGTGACACAGTGGGTTAACACTGCTGTCTCACAGTGACACGGTGACACAGTGGGTTAACACTGCTGTCTCACAGTGACACGGTGGCACAGTGGGTTAACACTGCTGTCTCACAGTGACACGGTGACACAGTGGGTTAACACTGCTGTCTCACAGTGACACGGTGACACAGTGGGTTAACACTGCTGCCTCTCAGTGACACGGTGACACAGTGGGTTAACACTGCTGTCTCACAGTGACACGGTGACACAGTGGGTTAACACTGCTGTCTCACAGTGACACGGTGACACAGTGGGTTAACACTGCTCCCTCACAGTGACACAGTGGGTTAACACTGCTGTTTCACAGTGACACGGTGACACAGTGGTTAACACTGCTGTCTCACAGTGACACGGTGACACAGTGTGTTAACACTGCTGCCTCACAGTGACACGGTGACACAGTGGGTTAACACTGCTGCCTCACAGTGACACGGTAGCACAGTGGGTTAACACTGCTGCCTCACAGTGACACGGTGACACAGTGGGTTAACACTGCTGTCTCACAGTGACACGGTAGCACAGTGGGTTAACACTGCTGCCTCACAGTGACACGGTGACACAGTGGGTTAACACTGCTGTCTCACAGTGACACGGTAGCACAGTGGGTTAACACTGCTGCCTCACCGTGACACGGTTACACAGTGGGTTAACACTGCTGTCTCACAGTGACACAGTGGCACAGTGGGTTAACACTGCTGCCTCACAGCGACACGGTGGCACAGTGGGTTAACACTGCTGTCTCACAGTGACACGGTGACACAGTGGGTTAACACTGCTGCCTCTCAGTGACACGGTGACACAGTGGGTTAACACTGCTGTCTCACAGTGACACATTGGCACAGTGGGTTAACACTGCTCCCTCACAGTGACACAGTGACACAGTGGGTTAACACTGCTGTCTCACTGTGACACGGTGACACAGTGGTTAACACTGCTGCCTCACAGTGACACGGTGACACAGTGGTTAACACTACTGTCTCACAGTGACACGGTGACACAGTGGGTTAACACTGCTGCCTCACAGTGACACGGTAGCACAGTGGGTTAGCACTGCTGCCTCACTGTGACACAGTGGTTAACACTGCTGTCTCACATTGACACGGTAGCACAGTGGGTTAACACTGCTGCCTCACTGTGACACAGTGGTTAACACTGCTGTCTCACAGCGACACGGTGACACAGTGGGTTAACACTGCGCCCTCACAGTGACACAGTGGGTTAACACTGCTGCCTCACTGTGACACAGTGGTTAACACTGCTGTCTGACAGTGACACGGTGACACAGTGGGTTAACACTGCTGTCTGACAGTGACACGGTGACACAGTGGGTTAACACTGCTGCCTCACAGTGACACGGTAGCACAGTGGGTTAACACTGCTGCCTCACAGTGACACGGTGACACAGTGGGTTAACACTGCTGTCTCACAGTGACACGGTGACACAGTGGGTTAACACTGCTGCCTCACAGTGACACGGTGACACAGTGGGTTAACACTGCTGTCTCACAGTGACACGGTGACACAGTGGTTAACACTGCTGTCTCACAGTGACACGGTGACACAGTGGGTTAACACTGCTGTCTCACAGTGACACGGTAGCACAGTGGGTTAACACTGCTGCCTCACCGTGACACGGTGACACAGTGGGTTAACACTGCTGTCTCACAGTGACACAGTGGCACAGTGGGTTAACACTGCTGCCTCACAGCGACACGGTGGCACAGTGGGTTAACACTGCTGTCTCACAGTGACACGGTGACACAGTGGGTTAACACTGCTGCCTCTCAGTGACACGGTGACACAGTGGGTTAACACTGCTGTCTCACAGTGACACGGTGGCACAGTGGGTTAACACTGCTCCCTCACAGTGACACAGTGACACAGTGGGTTAACACTGCTGTCTCACTGTGACACGGTGACACAGTGGTTAACACTGCTGCCTCACAGTGACACGGTGACACAGTGGTTAATACTACTGTCTCACAGTGACACGGTGACACAGTGGGTTAACACTGCTGCCTCACAGTGACACGGTAGCACAGTGGGTTAACACTGCTGCCTCACTGTGACACAGTGGTTAACACTGCTGTCTCACATTGACACGGTAGCACAGTGGGTTAACACTGCTGCCTCACTGTGACACAGTGGTTAAGACTGCTGTCTCACAGCGACACGGTGACACAGTGGGTTAACACTGCGCCCTCACAGTGACACAGTGGGTTAACACTGCTGCCTCACTGTGACACAGTGGTTAACACTGCTGTCTGACAGTGACACGGTGACACAGTGGTTAACACTGCTGTCTGACAGTGACACAGTGACACAGTGGGTTAACACTGCTGCCTCACAGTGACACGGTGACACAGTGGTTAACACTGCTGCCTCACAGTGACACGGTGACACAGTGGGTTAACACTGCTGTCTCACAGTGACACGGTGACACAGTGGGTTAACACTGCTGCCTCACAGTGACACGGTGACACAGTGGGTTAACACTGCTGCCTCACAGTGACACGGTGACATAGTGGGTTAACACTGCTGTCTCACAGTGACACGGTGACACAGTGGGTTAACACTGCTGCCTCACAGTGACACGGTGACACAGTGGGTTAACACTGCTGCCTCACTGTGACACGGTGACACAGTGGGTTAACACTGCTGTCTCACAGTGACACGGTGACACAATGGGTTAACACTGCTCCCTCACAGTGACACAGTGGGTTAACACTGCTGTTTCACAGTGACACGGTGACACAGTGGTTAACACTGCTGTCTCACAGTGACACGGTGACACAGTGTGTTAACACTGCTGCCTCACAGTGACACGGTGACACAGTGGGTTAACAATGCTGCCTCACAGTGACACGGTAGCACAGTGGGTTAACACTGCTGCCTCACAGTGACACGGTGACACAGTGGGTTAACACTGCTGTCTCACAGTGACACGGTAGCACAGTGGGTTAACACTGCTGCCTCACAGTGACACGGTGACACAGTGGGTTAACACTGCTGTCTCACAGTGACACGGTAGCACAGTGGGTTAACACTGCTGCCTCACCGTGACACGGTTACACAGTGGGTTAACACTGCTGTCTCACAGTGACACAGTGGCACAGTGGGTTAACACTGCTGCCTCACAGCGACACGGTGGCACAGTGGGTTAACACTGCTGTCTCACAGTGACACGGTGACACAGTGGGTTAACACTGCTGCCTCTCAGTGACACGGTGACACAGTGGGTTAACACTGCTGTCTCACAGTGACACGGTGGCACAGTGGGTTAACACTGCTCCCTCACAGTGACACAGTGACACAGTGGGTTAACACTGCTGTCTCACTGTGACACGGTGACACAGTGGTTAACACTGCTGCCTCACAGTGACACGGTGACACAGTGGTTAACACTACTGTCTCACAGTGACACGGTGACACAGTGGGTTAACACTGCTGCCTCACAGTGACACGGTAGCACAGTGGGTTAACACTGCTGCCTCACTGTGACACAGTGGTTAACACTGCTGTCTCACATTGACACGGTAGCACAGTGGGTTAACACTGCTGCCTCACTGTGACACAGTGGTTAACACTGCTGTCTCACAGCGACACGGTGACACAGTGGGTTAACACTGCGCCCTCACAGTGACACAGTGGGTTAACACTGCTGCCTCACTGTGACACAGTGGTTAACACTGCTGTCTGACAGTGACACGGTGACACAGTGGGTTAACACTGCTGTCTGACAGTGACACGGTGACACAGTGGGTTAACACTGCTGCCTCACAGTGACACGGTAGCACAGTGGGTTAACACTGCTGCCTCACAGTGACACGGTGACACAGTGGGTTAACACTGCTGTCTCACAGTGACACGGTGACACAGTGGGTTAACACTGCTGCCTCACAGTGACACGGTGACACAGTGGGTTAACACTGCTGTCTCACAGTGACACGGTGACACAGTGGTTAACACTGCTGTCTCACAGTGACACGGTGACACAGTGGGTTAACACTGCTGCCTCACAGTGACACGGTAGCACAGTGGGTTAACACTGCTGCCTCACCGTGACCCGGTTACACAGTGGGTTAACACTGCTGTCTCACAGTGACACAGTGGCACAGTGGGTTAACACTGCTGCCTCACAGCGACACGGTGGCACAGTGGGTTAACACTGCTGTCTCACAGTGACACGGTGACACAGTGGGTTAACACTGCTGCCTCTCAGTGACACGGTGACACAGTGGGTTAACACTGCTGTCTCACAGTGACACGGTGGCACAGTGGGTTAACACTGCTCCCTCACAGTGACACAGTGACACAGTGGGTTAACACTGCTGTCTCACTGTGACACGGTGACACAGTGGTTAACACTGCTGCCTCACAGTGACACGGTGACACAGTGGTTAACACTACTGTCTCACAGTGACACGGTGACACAGTGGGTTAACACTGCTGCCTCACAGTGACACGGTAGCACAGTGGGTTAACACTGCTGCCTCACTGTGACACAGTGGTTAACACTGCTGTCTCACATTGACACGGTAGCACAGTGGGTTAACACTGCTGCCTCACTGTGACACAGTGGTTAACACTGCTGTCTCACAGCGACACGGTGACACAGTGGGTTAACACTGCTGTCTCACAGTGACACGGTGACACAGTGGGTTAACACTGCTGCCTCACAGTGACACGGTGACACAGTGGTTAACACTGCTGTCTCACATTGACACGGTAGCACAGTGGGTTAACACTGCTGCCTCACTGTGACACGGTGACACAGTGGGTTAACACTGCTGTCTCACAGTGACACGGTGACACAATGGGTTAACACTGCTGCCTCACAGTGACACGGTGACACAGTGGTTAACACTGCTGTCTCACAGTGACACGGTGACACAGTGGGTTAACACTGCTGCCTCACAGTGACACGGTGACACAGTGGGTTAACACTGCTGCCTCACAGTGACACGGTGACACAGTGGGTTAACACTGCTGTCTCACAGCGACACGGTGACACAGTGGGTTAACACTGCTGCCTCACAGTGACACGGTAGCACAGTGGGTTAACACTGCTGCCTCACAGTGACACGGTGACACAGTGGGTTAACACTGCTGCCTCACAGTGACACGGTAGCACAGTGGGTTAACACTGCTGTCTCACAGCGACACGGTGACACAGTGGGTTAACACTGCTGCCTCACAGTGACACGGTAGCACAGTGGGTTAACACTGCTGTCTCACAGCGACACGGTGACACAGTGGGTTAACACTGCTGCCTCACAGTGACACAGTGGCACAGTGGGTTAACACTGCTGCCTCACAGTGACACGGTGACACAGTGGGTAAACACTGCTGCCTCACAGTGACACGGTGACACAGTGGGTTAACACTGCTGCCTCACAGCGACACGGTGACACAGTGGGTTAACACTGCTGCCTCACAGTGACACGGTAGCACAGTGGGTTAACACTGCACCCTCACAGTGACACGGTGGCACCGTGGGTTAACACTGCTGCCTCACAGTGACACGGTGACACAGTGGGTTAACACTGCTGCCTCACAGTGACACGGTGACACAGTGGGTTAACACTGCTGTCTCACAGTGACACGGTGACACAGTGGGTTAACACTGCTGCCTCACAGTGACACGGTGACACAGTGGGTTAACACTGCACCCTCACAGTGACACGGTGGCACCGTGGGTTAACACTGCTGCCTCACAGTGACACGGTGACACAGTGGGTTAACACTGCTGTCTCACAGTGACACGGTGACACAGTGGGTTAACACTGCTGCCTCACAGTGACACGGTGACACAGTGGTTAACACTGCTGTCTCACATTGACACGGTAGCACAGTGGGTTAACACTGCTGTCTCACAGTGACACGGTGACACAGTGGGTTAACACTGCTGCCTCACAGTGACACGGTGACACAGTGGGTTAACACTGCTGCCTCACTGTGACACGGTGACACAGTGGGTTAACACTGCTGTCTCACAGTGACACGGTGACACAATGGGTTAACACTGCTGCCTCACAGTGACACGGTGACACAGTGGTTAACACTGCTGTCTCACAGTGACACGGTGACACAGTGGGTTAACACTGCTGCCTCACAGTGACACAGTGACACAGTGGGTTAACACTGCTGCCTCACAGTGACACGGTGACACAGTGGGTTAACACTGCTGTCTCACATTGACACGGTAGCACAGTGGGTTAACACTGCTGCCTCACTGTGACACAGTGGTTAACACTGCTGTCTCACAGCGACACGGTGACACAGTGGGTTAACACTGCTGTCTCACAGTGACACGGTGACACAGTGGGTTAACACTGCTGCCTCACAGTGACACGGTGACACAGTGGTTAACACTGCTGTCTCACATTGACACGGTAGCACAGTGGGTTAACACTGCTGCCTCACAGTGACACGGTGACACAGTGGGTTAACACTGCTGTCTCACAGCGACACGGTGACACAGTGGGTTAACACTGCTGCCTCACAGTGACACGGTAGCACAGTGGGTTAACACTGCTGCCTCACAGTGACACGGTGACACAGTGGGTTAACACTGCTGCCTCACAGTGACACGGTAGCACAGTGGGTTAACACTGCTGTCTCACAGCGACACGGTGACACAGTGGGTTAACACTGCTGCCTCACAGTGACACGGTAGCACAGTGGGTTAACACTGCTGTCTCACAGCGACACGGTGACACAGTGGGTTAACACTGCTGCCTCACAGTGACACAGTGGCACAGTGGGTTAACACTGCTGCCTCACAGTGACACGGTGACACAGTGGGTAAACACTGCTGCCTCACAGTGACACGGTGACACAGTGGGTTAACACTGCTGCCTCACAGCGACACGGTGACACAGTGGGTTAACACTGCTGCCTCACAGTGACACGGTAGCACAGTGGGTTAACACTGCACCCTCACAGTGACACGGTGGCACCGTGGGTTAACACTGCTGCCTCACAGTGACACGGTGACACAGTGGGTTAACACTGCTGCCTCACAGTGACACGGTGACACAGTGGGTTAACACTGCTGTCTCACAGTGACACGGTGACACAGTGGGTTAACACTGCTGCCTCACAGTGACACGGTGACACAGTGGGTTAACACTGCACCCTCACAGTGACACGGTGGCACCGTGGGTTAACACTGCTGCCTCACAGTGACACGGTGACTCAGTGGGTTAACACTGCTGTCTCACAGTGACACGGTGACACAGTGGGTTAACACTGCTGCCTCACAGTGACACGGTGACACAGTGGTTAACACTGCTGTCTCACATTGACACGGTAGCACAGTGGGTTAACACTGCTGTCTCACAGTGACACGGTGACACAGTGGGTTAACACTGCTGCCTCACAGTGACACGGTGACACAGTGGGTTAACACTGCTGCCTCACTGTGACACGGTGACACAGTGGGTTAACACTGCTGTCTCACAGTGACACGGTGACACAATGGGTTAACACTGCTGCCTCACAGTGACACGGTGACACAGTGGTTAACACTGCTGTCTCACAGTGACACGGTGACACAGTGGGTTAACACTGCTGCCTCACAGTGACACAGTGACACAGTGGGTTAACACTGCTGCCTCACAGTGACACGGTGACACAGTGGGTTAACACTGCTGCCTCACAGTGACACGGTAGCACAGTGGGTTAACACTGCTGCCTCACAGTGACACAGTGGGTTAACACTGCTGCCTCACAGTGACACGGTAGCACAGTGGGTTAACACTGCTGCCTCACAGTGACACAGTGGGTTAACACTGCTGCCTCACAGTGACACGGTAGCACAGTGGGTTAACACTGCTGCCTCACAGTGACACGGTGACACAGTGGGTTAACACTGCTGTCTCACAGTGACATGGTGACACAGTGGGTTAACACTGCTGTCTCACAGTGACACGGTAGCACAGTGGGTTAACACTGCTGCCTCACAGTGACACAGTGGGTTAACACTGCTGCCTCACAGTGACACGGTAGCACAGTGGGTTAACACTGCTGTCTCACAGTGACACGGTGACACAGTGGGTTAACACTGCTGTCTCACAGTGACACGGTGGCACAGTGGGTTAACACTGCTGCCTCACAGCGACACGGTGACACAGTGGGTTAACACTGCTGTCTCACAGTGACACGGTGACACAGTGGTTAACACTGCTGCCTCACAGTGACACGGTGACACAGTGGGTTAACACTGCTGTCTCACAGTGACACGGTGACACAGTGGGTTAACACTGCTGCCTCACTGTGACACGGTGGCACCGTGGGTTAACACTGCTGCCTCACAGTGACACGGTGACACAGTGGGTTAACACTGCTGTCTCACAGTGACACGGTGACACAGTGGGTTAACACTGCTGTCTCACAGTGACACGGTGGCACAGTGGGTTAACACTGCTGCCTCACAGCGACACGGTGACACAGTGGGTTAACACTGCTGTCTCACAGTGACACGGTGACACAGTGGTTAACACTGCTGCCTCACAGTGACACGGTGACACAGTGGGTTAACACTGCTGTCTCACAGTGACACGGTTACACAGTGGGTTAACACTGCTGTCTCACAGCGACACGGTGACACAGTGGGTTAACACTGCTGCCTCACAGTGACACGGTGACACAGTGGGTTAACACTGCTGTCTCACAGCGACACGGTGACACAGTGGGTTAACACTGCTGTCTCACAGTGACACAGTGGGTTAACACTGCTGTCTCACAGTGACACGGTTACACAGTGGGTTAACACTGCTGTCTCACAGCGACACGGTGACACAGTGGGTTAACACTGCTGCCTCACAGTGACACGGTGACACAGTGGGTTAACACTGCTGCCTCACAGCGACACGGTGACACAGTGGGTTAACACTGCTGCCTCACAGTGACACGGTAGCACAGTGGGTTAACACTGCACCCTCACAGTGACACGGTGGCACCGTGGGTTAACACTGCTGACTCACAGTGACATGGTGGCACAGTGGGTTAACACTGCTGCCTCACAGCGACACGGTGACACAGTGGGTTAACACTGCTGCCTCACAGTGACACGGTAGCACAGTGGGTTAACACTGCACCCTCACAGTGACACGGTGGCACCGTGGGTTAACACTGCTGCCTCACAGTGACATGGTGACACAGTGGGTTAACACTGCTGTCTCACAGTGACACGGTGGCACCGTGGGTTAACACTGCTGTCTCACAGTGACACGGTGACACAGTGGGTTAACACTGCTGCCTCACAGTGACATGGTGACACAGTGGGTTAACACTGCTGTCTCACAGTGACACGGTGACACAGTGGGTTAACACTGCTGTCTGACAGCGACACGGTGACACAGTGGGTTAACACTGCTGTCTCACAGTGACACGGTGACACAGTGGGTTAACACTGCTGTCTCTCAGTGACACGGTGACACAGTGGGTTAACACTGCTGTCTCACAGTGACACGGTGACACAGTGGGTTAACACTGCTGCCTCACAGCGACACGGTGGCACAGTGGGTTAACACTGCTGTCTCACAGTGACACAGTGGGTTAACACTGCTGTCTCACAGTGACACGGTGACACAGTGGTTAACACTGCTGTCTCACAGTGACACGGTGACACAGTGGGTTAACACTGCTGTCTCACAGTGACATGGTGGCACAGTGGGTTAACACTGCTGTCTCACAGTGACACGGTGGCACAGTGTGTTAACACTGCTGTCTCACAGTGACACGGTGACACAGTGGGTTAACACTGCTGCCTCACAGTGACACGGTAGCACAGTGGGTTAACACTGCTGCCTCACAGTGACACGGTGACACAGTGGGTTAACACTGCTGTCTCACAGTGACACGGTGACACAGTGGGTTGACACGGTGACACAGTGGGTTAACACTGCTCCCTCGCAGTGACACGGTGACACAGTGGGTTAACACTGCTGCCTCACGGTGACACAGTGGGTTAACACTGCTGCCTCTCAGTGACACGGTGACACAGTGGGTTAACACTGCTGCCTCACAGTGACACGGTGACACAGTGGGTTAACACTGCTGTCTCACAGTGACACGGTGACACATTGGGTTAACACTGCTGCCTCACAGTGACACGGTGACACAGTGGGTTAACACTGCTGCCTCACAGTGACACGGTGACTCAGTGGGTTAACACTGCTGTCTCACAGTGACACGGTGACACAGTGGGTTAACACTGCTGCCTCACAGTGACACGGTGACACAGTGGTTAACACTGCTGTCTCACATTGACACGGTAGCACAGTGGGTTAACACTGCTGTCTCACAGTGACACGGTGACACAGTGGGTTAACACTGCTGCCTCACAGTGACACGGTGACACAGTGGGTTAACACTGCTGCCTCACTGTGACACGGTGACACAGTGGGTTAACACTGCTGTCTCACAGTGACACGGTGACACAATGGGTTAACACTGCTGCCTCACAGTGACACGGTGACACAGTGGTTAACACTGCTGTCTCACAGTGACACGGTGACACAGTGGGTTAACACTGCTGCCTCACAGTGACACAGTGACACAGTGGGTTAACACTGCTGCCTCACAGTGACACGGTGACACAGTGGGTTAACACTGCTGCCTCACAGTGACACGGTAGCACAGTGGGTTAACACTGCTGCCTCACAGTGACACAGTGGGTTAACACTGCTGCCTCACAGTGACACGGTAGCACAGTGGGTTAACACTGCTGCCTCACAGTGACACAGTGGGTTAACACTGCTGCCTCACAGTGACACGGTAGCACAGTGGGTTAACACTGCTGCCTCACAGTGACACGGTGACACAGTGGGTTAACACTGCTGTCTCACAGTGACACGGTGACACAGTGGGTTAACACTGCTGTCTCACAGTGACACGGTAGCACAGTGGGTTAACACTGCTGCCTCACAGTGACACAGTGGGTTAACACTGATGCCTCACAGTGACACGGTAGCACAGTGGGTTAACACTGCTGTCTCACAGTGACACGGTGACACAGTGGGTTAACACTGCTGTCTCACAGTGACACGGTGGCACAGTGGGTTAACACTGCTGCCTCACAGCGACACGGTGACACAGTGGGTTAACACTGCTGTCTCACAGTGACACGGTGACACAGTGGTTAACACTGCTGCCTCACAGTGACACGGTGACACAGTGGGTTAACACTGCTGTCTCACAGTGACACGGTGACACAGTGGGTTAACACTGCTGCCTCACTGTGACACGGTGGCACCGTGGGTTAACACTGCTGCCTCACAGTGACACGGTGACACAGTGGGTTAACACTGCTGTCTCACAGTGACACGGTGACACAGTGGGTTAACACTGCTGTCTCACAGTGACACGGTGGCACAGTGGGTTAACACTGCTGCCTCACAGCGACACGGTGACACAGTGGGTTAACACTGCTGTCTCACAGTGACACGGTGACACAGTGGTTAACACTGCTGCCTCACAGTGACACGGTGACACAGTGGGTTAACACTGCTGTCTCACAGTGACACGGTTACACAGTGGGTTAACACTGCTGTCTCACAGCGACACGGTGACACAGTGGGTTAACACTGCTGCCTCACAGTGACACGGTGACACAGTGGGTTAACACTGCTGTCTCACAGCGACACGGTGACACAGTGGGTTAACACTGCTGTCTCACAGTGACACAGTGGGTTAACACTGCTGTCTCACAGTGACACGGTTACACAGTGGGTTAACACTGCTGTCTCACAGCGACACGGTGACACAGTGGGTTAACACTGCTGCCTCACAGTGACACGGTGACACAGTGGGTTAACACTGCTGCCTCACAGCGACACGGTGACACAGTGGGTTAACACTGCTGCCTCACAGTGACACGGTAGCACAGTGGGTTAACACTGCACCCTCACAGTGACACGGTGGCACCGTGGGTTAACACTGCTGACTCACAGTGACATGGTGGCACAGTGGGTTAACACTGCTGCCTCACAGCGACACGGTGACACAGTGGGTTAACACTGCTGCCTCACAGTGACACGGTAGCACAGTGGGTTAACACTGCACCCTCACAGTGACACGGTGGCACCGTGGGTTAACACTGCTGCCTCACAGTGACATGGTGACACAGTGGGTTAACACTGCTGTCTCACAGTGACACGGTGGCACCGTGGGTTAACACTGCTGTCTCACAGTGACACGGTGACACAGTGGGTTAACACTGCTGCCTCACAGTGACATGGTGACACAGTGGGTTAACACTGCTGTCTCACAGTGACACGGTGACACAGTGGGTTAACACTGCTGTCTGACAGCGACACGGTGACACAGTGGGTTAACACTGCTGTCTCACAGTGACACGGTGACACAGTGGGTTAACACTGCTGTCTCTCAGTGACACGGTGACACAGTGGGTTAACACTGCTGTCTCACAGTGACACGGTGACACAGTGGGTTAACACTGCTGCCTCACAGCGACACGGTGGCACAGTGGGTTAACACTGCTGTCTCACAGTGACACAGTGGGTTAACACTGCTGTCTCACAGTGACACGGTGACACAGTGGTTAACACTGCTGTCTCACAGTGACACGGTGACACAGTGGGTTAACACTGCTGTCTCACAGTGACATGGTGGCACAGTGGGTTAACACTGCTGTCTCACAGTGACACGGTGGCACAGTGTGTTAACACTGCTGTCTCACAGTGACACGGTGACACAGTGGGTTAACACTGCTGCCTCACAGTGACACGGTAGCACAGTGGGTTAACACTGCTGCCTCACAGTGACACGGTGACACAGTGGGTTAACACTGCTGTCTCACAGTGACACGGTGACACAGTGGGTTGACACGGTGACACAGTGGGTTAACACTGCTCCCTCGCAGTGACACGGTGACACAGTGGGTTAACACTGCTGCCTCACGGTGACACAGTGGGTTAACACTGCTGCCTCTCAGTGACACGGTGACACAGTGGGTTAACACTGCTGCCTCACAGTGACACGGTGACACAGTGGGTTAACACTGCTGTCTCACAGTGACACGGTGACACATTGGGTTAACACTGCTGCCTCACAGTGACACGGTGACACAGTGGGTTAACACTGCTGCCTCACAGTGACACGGTGACGCAGTGGGTTAACACTGCTGTCTCACAGTGACACGGTGACACAGTGGGTTAACACTGCTGTCTCACAGTGGCACGGTGACACAGTGGGTTGACACGGTGACACAGTGGGTTAACACTGCTCCCTCGCAGTGACACGGTGACACAGTGGGTTAACACTGCTGCCTCACGGTGACACAGTGGGTTAACACTGCTGCCTCTCAGTGACACGGTGACACAGTGGGTTAACACTGCTGCCTCACAGTGACACGGTGACACAGTGGGTTAACACTGCTGTCTCACAGTGACACGGTGACACAGTGGGTTAACACTTCTGCCTCACAGCGACACGGTGACACAGTGGGTTAACACTGCTGCCTCACAGCGACACGGTGACAGAGTGGGTTAACACTGCTGTCTCACAGCGACACGGTGACACATTGGGTTAACACTGCTGCCTCACAGTGACACGGTGACACAGTGGGTTAACACTGCTGCCTCACAGTGACACGGTGACACAGTGGGTTAACACTTCTGCCTCACAGTGACACGGTGACACAGTGGGTTAACACTGCTGCCTCACAGTGACACGATGACACAGTGGGTAAACACTGCTGTCTCACAGTGACACGGTGACACAGTGGGTTTACACTGCTGCCTCACAGTGACACGGTGACACAGTGGGTTAACACTGCTGTCTCACAGTGACACGGTGACACAGTGGTTAACACTGCTGCCTCACAGTGACACGGTGACACAGTGGTTAACACTGCTGCCTCAAAGTGACACGGTGGCACAGTGGGTTAACACTGCTGTCTCACAGTGACACGGTGACACAGTGGGTTAACACTGCTGTCTCACAGTGACACGGTGACACAGTGGGTTAACACTGCTCCCTCACAGTGACACGGTGACACAGTGGGTTAACACTGCTGCCTCTCAGTGACACGGTGACACAGTGGGTTAACACTGCTGTCTCACAGTGACACGGTGGCACAGTGGGTTAACACTGCTGTCTCACAGTGAAACGGTGACACAGTGGGTTAACACTGCTGTCTCACAGTGACACGGTGACACAGTGGGTTAACACTGCTGCCTCTCAGTGACACGGTGACACAGTGGGTTAACACTGCTGTCTCACAGTGACACGGTGACACAGTGGGTTAACACTGCTGTCTCACAGTGACACGGTGACACAGTGGGTTAACACTGCTCCCTCACAGTGACACAGTGGGTTAACACTGCTGTTTCACAGTGACACGGTGACACAGTGGTTAACACTGCTGTCTCACAGTGACACGGTGACACAGTGGTTAACACTGCTGCCTCACAGTGACACGGTGACACAGTGGGTTAACACTGCTGCCTCACAGTGACACGGTAGCACAGTGGGTTAACACTGCTGCCTCACAGTGACACGGTGACACAGTGGGTTAACACTGCTGTCTCACAGTGACACGGTAGCACAGTGGGTTAACACTGCTGCCTCACCGTGACACGGTTACACAGTGGGTTAACACTGCTGTCTCACAGTGACACAGTGGCACAGTGGGTTAACACTGCTGTCTCACAGCGACACGGTGGCACAGTGGGTTAACACTGCTGTCTCACAGTGACACGGTGACACAGTGGGTTAACACTGCTGCCTCTCAGTGACACGGTGACACAGTGGGTTAACACTGCTGTCTCACAGTGACACGGTGGCACAGTGGGTTAACACTGCTCCCTCACAGTGACACAGTGACACAGTGGGTTAACACTGCTGTCTCACTGTGACACGGTGACACAGTGGTTAACACTGCTGCCTCACAGTGACACGGTGACACAGTGGTTAACACTACTGTCTCACAGTGACACGGTGACACAGTGGGTTAACACTGCTCCCTCGCAGTGACACGGTGACACAGTGGGTTAACACTGCTGCCTCACGGTGACACAGTGGGTTAACACTGCTGCCTCTCAGTGACACGGTGACACAGTGGGTTAACACTGCTGCCTCACAGTGACACGGTGACACAGTGGGTTAACACTGCTGTCTCACAGTGACACGGTGACACATTGGGTTAACACTGCTGCCTCACAGTGACACGGTGACACAGTGGGTTAACACTGCTGCCTCACAGTGACACGGTGACACAGTGGGTTAACACTGCTGTCTCACAGTGACACGGTGACACAGTGGGTTAACACTGCTGTCTCACAGTGACACGGTGACACAGTGGGTTGACACGGTGACACAGTGGGTTAACACTGCTCCCTCGCAGTGACACGGTGACACAGTGGGTTAACACTGCTGCCTCACGGTGACACAGTGGGTTAAAACTGCTGCCTCTCAGTGACACGGTGACACAGTGGGTTAACACTGCTGCCTCACAGTGACACGGTGACACAGTGGGTTAACACTGCTGTCTCACAGTGACACGGTGACACAGTGGGTTAACACTTCTGCCTCACAGCGACACGGTGACACAGTGGGTTAACACTGCTGCCTCACAGCGACACGGTGACAGAGTGGGTTAACACTGCTGTCTCACAGCGACACGGTGACACATTGGGTTAACACTGCTGCCTCACAGTGACACGGTGACACAGTGGGTTAACACTGCTGCCTCACAGTGACACGGTGACACAGTGGGTTAACACTTCTGCCTCACAGTGACACGGTGACACAGTGGGTTAACACTGCTGCCTCACAGTGACACGATGACACAGTGGGTAAACACTGCTGTCTCACAGTGACACGGTGACACAGTGGGTTTACACTGCTGCCTCACAGTGACACGGTGACACAGTGGGTTAACACTGCTGTCTCACAGTGACACGGTGACACAGTGGTTAACACTGCTGCCTCACAGTGACACGGTGACACAGTGGTTAACACTGCTGCCTCAAAGTGACACGGTGGCACAGTGGGTTAACACTGCTGTCTCACAGTGACACGGTGACACAGTGGGTTAACACTGCTGTCTCACAGTGACACGGTGACACAGTGGGTTAACACTGCTCCCTCACAGTGACACGGTGACACAGTGGGTTAACACTGCTGCCTCTCAGTGACACGGTGACACAGTGGGTTAACACTGCTGTCTCACAGTGACACGGTGGCACAGTGGGTTAACACTGCTGTCTCACAGTGACACGGTGACACAGTGGGTTAACACTGCTGTCTCACAGTGACACGGTGACACAGTGGGTTAACACTGCTGCCTCTCAGTGACACGGTGACACAGTGGGTTAACACTGCTGTCTCACAGTGACACGGTGACACAGTGGGTTAACACTGCTGTCTCACAGTGACACGGTGACACAGTGGGTTAACACTGCTCCCTCACAGTGACACAGTGGGTTAACACTGCTGTTTCACAGTGACACGGTGACACAGTGGTTAACACTGCTGTCTCACAGTGACACGGTGACACAGTGGTTAACACTGCTGCCTCACAGTGACACGGTGACACAGTGGGTTAACACTGCTGCCTCACAGTGACACGGTAGCACAGTGGGTTAACACTGCTGCCTCACAGTGACACGGTGACACAGTGGGTTAACACTGCTGTCTCACAGTGACACGGTAGCACAGTGGGTTAACACTGCTGCCTCACCGTGACACGGTTACACAGTGGGTTAACACTGCTGTCTCACAGTGACACAGTGGCACAGTGGGTTAACACTGCTGTCTCACAGCGACACGGTGGCACAGTGGGTTAACACTGCTGTCTCACAGTGACACGGTGACACAGTGGGTTAACACTGCTGCCTCTCAGTGACACGGTGACATAGTGGGTTAACACTGCTGTCTCACAGTGACACGGTGGCACAGTGGGTTAACACTGCTCCCTCACAGTGACACAGTGACACAGTGGGTTAACACTGCTGTCTCACTGTGACACGGTGACACAGTGGTTAACACTGCTGCCTCACAGTGACACGGTGACACAGTGGTTAACACTACTGTCTCACAGTGACACGGTGACACAGTGGGTTAACACTGCAGCCTCACAGTGACACGGTAGCACAGTGGGTTAACACTGCTGCCTCACTGTGACACAATGGTTAACACTGCTGTCTCACAGCGACACGGTGACACAGTGGGTTAACACTGCTGCCTCACTGTGACACAGTGGTTAACACTGCTCCCTCACAGTGACACAGTGGGTTAACACTGCTGTCTGACAGCGACACGGTGACACAGTGGGTTAACACTGCTGCCTCACTGTGACACAGTGGTTAACACTGCTCCCTCACAGTGACACAGTGGGTTAACACTGCTGCCTCTCAGTGACACGGTGACACAGTGGGTTAACACTGCTGTCTCACAGTGACACGGTGGCACAGTGGGATAACACTGCTGCCTCACAGTGACACGGTGACACAGTGGGTTAACACTGCTGCCTCACAGCGACACGGTGACACAGTGGGTTAACACTGCTCCCTCACAGTGACACAGTGGGTTAACACTGCTGTCTCACAGTGACACGGTGACACAGTGGGTTAACACTGCTGCCTCACAGTGACACGGTGACACAGTGGGTTAACACTGCTCCCTCACAGTGACACAGTGGGTTAACACTGCTGCCTCACAGTGACACGGTGACACAGTGGGTTAACACTGCTGTCTCACAGCGACACGGTGACACAGTGGGTTAACACTGCTGTCTCACAGTGACACGGTGACACAGTGGTTAACACTGCTGTCTCACAGTGACACGGTGACACAGTGGGTTAACACTGCTGCCTCACAGTGACACGGTAGCACAGTGGGTTAACATTGCACCCTCACAGTGACACGGTGGCACCGTGGGTTAACACTGCTGTCTCACAGTGACACGGTGACACAGTGGTTAACACTGCTGCCTCACAGTGACATGGTGGCACAGTGGGTTAACACTGCTGCCTCACCGTGACACGGTTACACAGTGGGTTAACACTGCTGTCTCACAGTGACACAGTGGCACAGTGGGTTAACACTGCTGTCTCACAGTGACACGGTGACACAGTGAGTTAACACTGCTGCCTCACAGTGACACGGTGACACAGTGGGTTAACACTGCTGTCTCACAGTGACACGGTGGCACAGTGGGTTAACACTGCTGTCTCACAGTGACACGGTGACACAGTGGGTTAACACTGCTGTCTCACAGTGACACGGTGACACAGTGGGTTAACAGTGCTGCCTCACAGCGACACGGTGGCACAGTGGGTTAACACTGCTGTCTCACAGTGACACGGTGACACAGTGGTTAACACTGCTGTCTCACAGTGACACGGTGACACAGTGGGTTAACACTGCTGTCTCACAGTGACATGGTGGCACAGTGGGTTAACACTGCTGCCTCACAGTGACACGGTGACACAGTGGTTAACACTGCTGCCTCACAGTGACACGGTGACACAGTGGGTTAACACTGCTGTCTCACAGTGACACAGTGGCACAGTGGGTTAACACTGCTGTCTCACAGCGACACGGTGACACAGTGGGTTAACACTGCGCCCTCACAGTGACACAGTGGGTTAACACTGCTGCCTCACAGTGACACGGTGACACAGTGGGTTAACACTGCTGCCTCACAGTGACACGGTGACACAGTGGGTTAACACTGCTGCCTCACAGTGACACGGTAGCACAGTGGGTTAACACTGCTGCCTCACAGTGACACGGTGACACAGTGGGTTAACACTGCTGCCTCACAGTGACACCGTGACACAGTGGGTTAACACTGCTGCCTCACAGTGACACGGTGACACAGTGGGTTAACACTGCTGCCTCACAGTGACACGGTGACACAGTGGTTAACACTGCTGTCTCACAGTGACACGGTAGCACAGTGGGTTAACACTGCTGCCTCACAGTGACACGGTGGCACAGTGGGTTAACACTGCTGCCTCACAGTGACACGGTGACACAGTGGGTTAACACTGCTGTCTCACAGTGACACGGTGACACAGTGGGTTAACACTGCTGCCTCACAGCGACACGGTGACACAGTGGGTTAACACTGCTGCCTCACAGTGACACGGTGACACAGTGGGTTAACACTGCTGTCTCACAGTGACACGGTGACACATTGGGTTAACACTGCTGCCTCACAGTGACACGGTGACACAGTGGGTTAACACTGCTGCCTCACAGTGACACGGTGACACAGTGGGTTAACACTGCTGTCTCACAGTGACACGGTGACACAGTGGTTAACACTGCTGCCTCACAGTGACACGGTGACACAGTGGTTAACACTGCTGCCTCTCAGTTACACGGTGACACAGTGGGTTAACACTGCTGCCTCACAGTGACACGGTGACACAGTGGGTTAACACTGCTGCCTCACAGTGACACGGTGACACAGTGGGTTAACACTGCTGTCTGACAGCGACACGGTGACACAGTGGGTTAACACTGCTGTCTCACAGTGACACGGTGACACAGTGGGTTAACACTGCTGTCTCACAGTGACACGGTGACACAGTGGGTTAACACTGCTGTCTCACAGTGACACGGTGGCACAGTGGGTTAACACTGCTGTCTCACAGTGACACGGTGACACAGTGGGTTAACACTGCTGTCTCACAGTGACACGGTGACACAGTGGGTTAACACTGCTGCCTCACAGTGACACGGTAGCACAGTGGGTTAACACTGCTGCCTCACAGTGACACGGTGGCACAGTGGGTTAACACTGCTGTCTCACAGTGACACGGTGACACAGTGGGTTAACACTGCTGTCTCACAGTGACACGGTAGCACAGTGGGTTAACACTGCTGCCTCACAGTGACACGGTGGCACAGTGGGTTAACACTGCTGCCTCACAGTGACACGGTGACACAGTGGGTTAACACTGCTGTCTCACAGTGACACGGTGACACAGTGGGTTAACACTGCTGCCTCACAGCGACACGGTGACACAGTGGGTTAACACTGCTGCCTCACAGTGACACAGTGGGTTAACACTGCTGCCTCACAGCGACACGGTGACACAGTGGGTTAACACTGCTGCCTCACAGTGACACGGTGACACAGTGGGTTAACACTGCTGTCTGACAGCGACACGGTGACACAGTGGGTTAACACTGCTGTCTCACAGTGACACGGTGACACAGTGGGTTAACACTGCTGCCTCACAGTGACACGGTAGCACAGTGGGTTAACACTGCTGCCTCACAGTGACACGGTGGCACAGTGGGTTAACACTGCTGTCTCACAGTGACACGGTGACACAGTGGGTTAACACTGCTGCCTCACAGTGACACGGTGACACAGTGGGTTAACACTGCTGTCTCACAGTGACACGGTGACACAGTGTGTTAACACTGCTGTCTGACAGCGACACGGTGACACAGTGGGTTAACACTGCTGCCTCACAGCGACACGGTGACACAGTGGGTTAACACTGCTGCCTCACAGTGACACGGTGGCACAGTGGGTTAACACTGCTGTCTCACAGTGACACGGTGACACAGTGGGTTAACACTGCTGTCTCACAGTGACACGGTGACACAGTGGGTTAACACTGCTGCCTCACAGCGACACGGTGGCACAGTGGGTTAACACTGCTGTCTCACAGTGACACAGTGGGTTAACACTGCTGCCTCACAGCGACACGGTGACACAGTGGTTAACACTGCTGCCTCACAGTGACACGGTGACACAGTGGGTGAACACTGCTCCCTCGACATGACACGGTGACACAGTGGGTTAACACTGCTGCCTCACGGTGACACAGTGGGTTAACACTGCTGCCTCACAGTGACACGGTGACACAGTGGGTTAACACTGCTGCCTCACAGCGACACGGTGACACAGTGGGTTAACACTGCTGCCTCACCGTGACACGGTGACACAGTGGGTTAACACTGCTGTCTGACAGCGACACGGTGACACAGTGGGTTAACACTCCTGTCTCACAGTGACACGGTGACACAGTGGTTAACACTGCTGTCTGACAGCGACACGGTGATACAGTGGGTTAACACTGCTGCCTCACAGCGACACGGTGACACAGTGGGTTAACACTGCTGCCTCACAGTGACACGGTGGCACAGTGGGTTAACACTGCTGTCTCACAGTGACACGGTGACACAGTGGGTTAACACTGCTGTCTCACAGTGACACGGTGACACAGTGGGTTAACACTGCTGCCTCACAGCGACACGGTGGCACAGTGGGTTAACACTGCTGTCTCACAGCGACACGGTGACACAGTGGTTAACACTGCTGCCTCACAGTGACACGGTGACACAGTGGGTGAACACTGCTCCCTCGACATGACACGGTGACACAGTGGGTTAACACTGCTGCCTCACGGTGACACAGTGGGTTAACAGTGCTGCCTCACAGTGACACGGTGACACAGTGGGTTAACACTGCTGCCTCACAGTGACACGGTGACACAGTGGGTTAACACTGCTGTCTCACAGTGACACGGTGACACATTGGGTTAACACTGCTGCCTCACAGTGGCACGGTGACACAGTGGGTTAACACTGCTGCCTCTCAGTGACACGGTGACACAGTGGGTTAACACTGCTGCCTCACAGTGACACGGTGACACAGTGGGTTAACACTGCTGTCTCACAGTGACACGGTGACAGAGTGGGCTAACACTGCTGCCTCACAGTGACACGGTGACACAGTGGGTTAACACTGCTGCCTCACAGTGACACGGTGACACAGTGAGTTAACACTGCTGTCTCACAGTGACACGGTGGCACAGTGGGTTAACACTGCTGTCTCACAGTGACACGGTGACACAGTGGGTTAACACTGCTGCCTCACAGTGACATGGTGGCACAGTGGGTTAACACTGCTGCCTCACAGTGACACGGTGACACAGTGAGTTAACACTGCTGTCTCACAGTGACACGGTGACACAGTGGGTTAACACTGCTGTCTCACAGTGACACGGTGGCACAGTGGGTTAACACTGCTGTCTCACAGTGACACGGTGACACAGTGAGTTAACACTGCTGTCTCACAGTGACACGGTGGCACAGTGGGTTAACACTGCTGTCTCACAGTGACACGGTGACACAGTGGGTTAACACTGCTGTCTGACAGCGACACGGTGACACAGTGGTTAACACTGCTGCCTCACAGCGACACGGTGGCACAGTGGGTTAACACTGCTGTCTCACAGTGACACAGTGGGTTAACACTGCTGCCTCACAGCGACACGGTGACACAGTGGGTTAACACTGCTGCCTCACGGTGACACAGTGGGTTAACACTGCTGCCTCACAGTGACACGGTGGCACAGTGGGTTAACACTGCTCCCTCATCATGACATGGTGACACAGTGGGTTAACACTGCTGCCTCACGGTGACACAGTGGGTTAACACTGCTGCCTCACAGTGACACGGTGGCACAGTGGGTTAACACTGCTGCCTCACAGTGACACGGTGGCACAGTGCGTTAACACTGCTCCCTCATCATGACATGGTGACACAGTGGGTTAACACTGCTGCCTCACAGTGACACGGTGACAGTGGGTTAACACTGCTGTCTCACAGTGACACGGTGACACAGTGGGTTAACACTGCTGCCTCACAGTGACACGGTAGCACAGTGGGTTAACACTGCTGCCTCACAGTGACACGGTGGCACAGTGGGTTAACACTGCTGTCTCACAGTGACACGGTGACACAGTGGGTTAACACTGCTGTCTCACAGTGACACGGTAGCACAGTGGGTTAACACTGCTGCCTCACAGTGACACGGTGGCACAGTGGGTTAACACTGCTGCCTCACAGTGACACGGTGACACAGTGGGTTAACACTGCTGTCTCACAGTGACACGGTGACACAGTGGGTTAACACTGCTGCCTCACAGCGACACGGTGACACAGTGGGTTAACACTGCTGCCTCACAGTGACACAGTGGGTTAACACTGCTGCCTCACAGCGACACGGTGACACAGTGGGTTAACACTGCTGCCTCACAGTGACACGGTGACACAGTGGGTTAACACTGCTGTCTGACAGCGACACGGTGACACAGTGGGTTAACACTGCTGTCTCACAGTGACACGGTGACACAGTGGGTTAACACTGCTGCCTCACAGTGACACGGTAGCACAGTGGGTTAACACTGCTGCCTCACAGTGACACGGTGGCACAGTGGGTTAACACTGCTGTCTCACAGTGACACGGTGACACAGTGGGTTAACACTGCTGCCTCACAGTGACACGGTGACACAGTGGGTTAACACTGCTGTCTCACAGTGACACGGTGACACAGTGTGTTAACACTGCTGTCTGACAGCGACACGGTGACACAGTGGGTTAACACTGCTGCCTCACAGCGACACGGTGACACAGTGGGTTAACACTGCTGCCTCACAGTGACACGGTGGCACAGTGGGTTAACACTGCTGTCTCACAGTGACACGGTGACACAGTGGGTTAACACTGCTGTCTCACAGTGACACGGTGACACAGTGGGTTAACACTGCTGCCTCACAGCGACACGGTGGCACAGTGGGTTAACACTGCTGTCTCACAGTGACACAGTGGGTTAACACTGCTGCCTCACAGCGACACGGTGACACAGTGGTTAACACTGCTGCCTCACAGTGACACGGTGACACAGTGGGTGAACACTGCTCCCTCGACATGACACGGTGACACAGTGGGTTAACACTGCTGCCTCACGGTGACACAGTGGGTTAACACTGCTGCCTCACAGTGACACGGTGACACAGTGGGTTAACACTGCTGCCTCACAGCGACACGGTGACACAGTGGGTTAACACTGCTGCCTCACCGTGACACGGTGACACAGTGGGTTAACACTGCTGTCTGACAGCGACACGGTGACACAGTGGGTTAACACTCCTGTCTCACAGTGACACGGTGACACAGTGGTTAACACTGCTGTCTGACAGCGACACGGTGATACAGTGGGTTAACACTGCTGCCTCACAGCGACACGGTGACACAGTGGGTTAACACTGCTGCCTCACAGTGACACGGTGGCACAGTGGGTTAACACTGCTGTCTCACAGTGACACGGTGACACAGTGGGTTAACACTGCTGTCTCACAGTGACACGGTGACACAGTGGGTTAACACTGCTGCCTCACAGCGACACGGTGGCACAGTGGGTTAACACTGCTGTCTCACAGCGACACGGTGACACAGTGGTTAACACTGCTGCCTCACAGTGACACGGTGACACAGTGGGTGAACACTGCTCCCTCGACATGACACGGTGACACAGTGGGTTAACACTGCTGCCTCACGGTGACACAGTGGGTTAACAGTGCTGCCTCACAGTGACACGGTGACACAGTGGGTTAACACTGCTGCCTCACAGTGACACGGTGACACAGTGGGTTAACACTGCTGTCTCACAGTGACACGGTGACACATTGGGTTAACACTGCTGCCTCACAGTGGCACGGTGACACAGTGGGTTAACACTGCTGCCTCTCAGTGACACGGTGACACAGTGGGTTAACACTGCTGCCTCACAGTGACACGGTGACACAGTGGGTTAACACTGCTGTCTCACAGTGACACGGTGACAGAGTGGGCTAACACTGCTGCCTCACAGTGACACGGTGACACAGTGGGTTAACACTGCTGCCTCACAGTGACACGGTGACACAGTGAGTTAACACTGCTGTCTCACAGTGACACGGCGGCACAGTGGGTTAACACTGCTGTCTCACAGTGACACGGTGACACAGTGGGTTAACACTGCTGCCTCACAGTGACATGGTGGCACAGTGGGTTAACACTGCTGCCTCACAGTGACACGGTGACACAGTGAGTTAACACTGCTGTCTCACAGTGACACGGTGACACAGTGGGTTAACACTGCTGTCTCACAGTGACACGGTGGCACAGTGGGTTAACACTGCTGTCTCACAGTGACACGGTGACACAGTGAGTTAACACTGCTGTCTCACAGTGACACGGTGGCACAGTGGGTTAACACTGCTGTCTCACAGTGACACGGTGACACAGTGGGTTAACACTGCTGTCTGACAGCGACACGGTGACACAGTGGTTAACACTGCTGCCTCACAGCGACACGGTGGCACAGTGGGTTAACACTGCTGTCTCACAGTGACACAGTGGGTTAACACTGCTGCCTCACAGCGACACGGTGACACAGTGGGTTAACACTGCTGCCTCACGGTGACACAGTGGGTTAACACTGCTGCCTCACAGTGACACGGTGGCACAGTGGGTTAACACTGCTCCCTCATCATGACATGGTGACACAGTGGGTTAACACTGCTGCCTCACGGTGACACAGTGGGTTAACACTGCTGCCTCACAGTGACACGGTGGCACAGTGGGTTAACACTGCTGCCTCACAGTGACACGGTGGCACAGTGCGTTAACACTGCTCCCTCATCATGACATGGTGACACAGTGGGTTAACACTGCTGCCTCACAGTGACACGGTGACAGTGGGTTAACACTGCTGTCTCACAGTGACACGGTGACACAGTGGGTTAACACTGCTGCCTCACAGTGACACGGTGACACAGTGGTTAACACTGCTGTCTCACAGTGACACGGTGACACAGTGGGTTAACACTGCTGTCTCACAGTGACACGGTGACACAGTGAGTTAACACTGCTGTCTCACAGTGACACGGTGGCGCAGTGGGTTAACACTGCTGTCTCACAGTGACACGGTGACACAGTGGGTTAACACTGCTGTCTGACAGCGACACGGTGACACAGTGGTTAACACTGCTGCCTCACAGCGACACGGTGGCACAGTGGGTTAACACTGCTGTCTCACAGTGACACAGTGGGTTAACACTGCTGCCTCACAGCGACACGGTGACACAGTGGGTTAACACTGCTGCCTCACGGTGACACAGTGGGTTAACACTGCTGCCTCACAGTGACACGGTGGCACAGTGGGTTAACACTGCTTCCTCATCATGACATGGTGACACAGTGGGTTAACACTGCTGCCTCACGGTGACACAGTGGGTTAACACTGCTGCCTCACAGTGACACGGTGGCACAGTGGGTTAACACTGCTGCCTCACAGTGACACGGTGGCACAGTGCGTTAACACTGCTCCCTCATCATGACATGGTGACACAGTGGGTTAACACTGCTGCCTCACAGTGACACGGTGACAGTGGGTTAACACTGCTGTCTCACAGTGACACGGTGACACAGTGGGTTAACACTGCTGCCTCACAGTGACACGGTGACACAGTGGTTAACACTGCTGTCTCACAGTGACACGGTGGCACAGTGGGTTAACACTGCTGTCTCACAGTGACACGGTAGCACAGTGGGTTAACACTGCTGCCTCACAGTGACACGGTGACACAGTGGGTTAACACTGCTGCCTCACAGCGACACGGTGACACAGTGGGTTAACACTGCTGCCTCACAGTGACACGGTGACACAGTGGTTAACACTGCTGCCTCACAGTGACACGGTGACACAGTGGGTTGACACTGCTGCCTCACAGTGACACGGTGACACAGTGGTTAACACTGCTGTCTCACAGTGACACGGTGGCACAGTGGGTTAACACTGCTGTCTCACAGTGACACGGTGGCACAGTGGGTTAACACTGCTGTCTCACAGCGACACGGTGGCACAGTGGGTTAACACTGCTGCCTCACAGCGACACGGTGACACAGTGGGTTAACACTGCTGCCTCACAGCGACACGGTGAAAAAGTGGGTTAACGCTGCTGCCTCACAGTGACACGGTGGCACAGTGGGTTAACACTGCTGCCTCACGGTGACACAGTGGGTGAACACTGCTCCCTCGACATGACACGGTGACACAGTGGGTTAACACTGCTGCCTCACGGTGACACAGTGACACAGTGGGTTAACACTGCTGCCTCACAGTGACACGGTGGCACAGTGGGTTAACACTGCTCCCTCATCATGACATGGTGACACAGTGGGTTAACACTGCTGCCACACAGTGACACGGTGACACAGTGGGTCAACACTGCTGTCTCACAGTGACACGGTGACACAGTGGGTTAACACTGCTGTCTCACAGTGACACGGTGACACAGTGGGTTAACACTGCTGTCTCACAGTGACACGGTGACACAGTGGGTTAACACTGCTGTCTCACAGTGACACAGTGGGTTAACACTGCTGTCTCACAGTGACACAGTGGGTTAACACTGCTGTCTCACAGTGACACAATGGGTTAACACTGCTGTCTCACAGTGACACGGTGACACAGTGGTTAACACTGCTGTCTCACAGTGACACGGTGACACAGTGGGTTAACACTGCTGCCTCACAGTGACACGGTAGCACAGTGGGTTAACACTGCTGCCTCACAGTGACACGGTGACACAGTGGGTTAACACTGCTGTCTCACAGTGACACGGTAGCACAGTGGGTTAACACTGCTGCCTCACAGCGACACGGTGACACAGTGGGTTAACACTGCTGCCTCACAGTGACACGGTGACACAGTGGGTTAACACTGCTCCCTCACGGTGACACAGTGGGTTAACACTGCTGCCTCACAGTGACACGGTGACACAGTGGGTTAACACTGCTGTCTCACAGCGACACGGTGAAAAAGTGGGTTAACACTGCTGCCTCACAGTGACACGGTGACACAGTGGGTGAACACTGCTCCCTCGACATGACACGGTGACACAGTGGGTTAACACTGCTGTCTCACAGCGACACGGTGACACAGTGGGTTAACACTGCTGCCTCACTGTGACACAGTGGTTAACACTGCTGTCTCACAGCGACACGGTGAGACAGTGGGTTAACACTGCGCCCTCACAGTGACACAGTGGTTAACACTGCTGTCTCACAGTGACACGGTGACACAGTGGGTTAACACTGCTGCCTCACAGTGACACGGTAGCACAGTGGGTTAACACTGTACCCTCACAGTGACACGGTGGCACCGTGGGTTAACACTGCTGCCTCACAGTGACATGGTGGCACAGTGGGTTAACACTGCTGCCTCACCGTGACACGGTTACACAGTGGGTTAACACTGCTGTCTCACAGTGACACAGTGGCACAGTGGGTTAACACTGCTGCCTCACAGTGACACGGTGACACAGTGGGTTAACACTGCTGCCTCACCGTGACACGGTGACACAGTGGGTTAACACTGCTGCCTCACAGTGACACGGTGACACAGTGGGTTAACACTGCTGCCTCACAGTGACACGGTAGCACAGTGGGTTAACACTGCTGCCTCACAGCGACACGGTGACACAGTGGGTTAACACTGCTGTCTCACAGTGACACGGTGACACAGTGGGTTAACACTGCTGTCTCACAGTGACACGGTGACACAGTGGGTTAACACTGCTGTCTCACAGTGACACGGTGACACAGTGGTTAACACTGCTGCCTCACAGTGACACGGTGACACAGTGGGTTAACACTGCTGCCTCACCGTGACACGGTGACACAGTGGGTTAACACTGCTGCCTCACAGTGACACGGTGACACAGTGGGTTAACACTGCTGTCTCACAGCGACACGGTGGCACAGTGGGTTAACACTGCTGTCTCACAGTGACACGGTGACACAGTGGGTTAACACTGCTGCCTCACAGTGACACGGTGACACAGTGGGTTAACACTGCTGTCTCACAGTGACACGGTGACACAGTGGGTTAACACTGCTGTCTCACAGTGACACGGTAGCACAGTGGGTTAACACTGCTGCCTCGCAGTGACACGGTGACACAGTGGTTAACACTGCTGCCTCACAGTGACACGGTGACACAGTGGGTTAACACTGCTGTCTCACAGTGACACGGTGGCACAGTGGGTTAACACTGCTGTCTCACAGTGACACGGTGACACAGTGGGTTAACACTGCTGTCTCACAGTGACACGGTGACACAGTGGGATAACACTGCTGCCTCACAGCGACACGGTGGCACAGTGGGTTAACACTGCTGCCTCACAGTGACACGGTGCCACAGTGGGTTAACACTGCTGTCTCACAGTGACACAGTGGGTTAACACTGCTGTCTCACAGTGACACGGTGACACAGTGGTTAACACTGCTGTCTCACAGTGACACGGTGACACTGTGGATTAACACTGCTGTCTCACAGTGACATGGTGGCACAGTGGGTTAACACTGCTGCCTCACCGTGACACGGTTGCACAGTGGGTTAACACTGCTGTCTCACAGTGACACAGTGGCACAGTGGGTTAACACTGCTGTCTCACAGCGACACGGTGACACAGTGGGTTAACACTGCGCCCTCACAGTGACACAGTGGGTTAACACTGCTGTCTCACAGTGACACGGTGGCACAGTGTGTTAACACTGCTGTCTCACAGTGACACGGTGACACAGTGGGTTAACACTGCTGCTTCACAGTGACACGGTGACACAGTGGGTTAACACTGCTGCCTCACAGTGACACGGTGACACAGTGTGTTAACACTGCTGTCTCACAGTGACACGGTGACACAGTGGGTTAACACTGCTGCCTCACAGTGACACGGTGACACAGTGGGTTAACACTGCTGCCTCACAGCGACACGGTGAAAAAGTGGGTTAACACTGCTGCCTCACAGCGACACGGTGACACAGTGGGTTAACACTGCTGTCTCACAGTGACACGGTGACACAGTGGGTTAACACTGCTGTCTCACAGTGACACGGTGACACATTGGGTTAACACTGCTGTCTCACAGTGACACGGTGACACAGTGTGTTAACACTGCTGTCTCACAGTGACACGGTGACACAGTGGGTTAACACTGCGCCCTCACAGTGACACGGTGACACAGTGGGTAAACACTGCTGTCTCACAGTGACACGGTGACACAGTGGGTTAACACTGCTGTCTCACAGCGACACGGTGACACAGTGGGTTAACACTGCTGCCTCACAGCGACACGGTGACACAGTGGGTTAACACTGCTGCCTCACGGTGACACAGTGGGTTAACACTGCTGCCTCACAGTGACACGGTGGCACAATGGGTTAACACTGCTCCCTCATCATGACATGGTGACACAGTGGGTTAACACTGCTGCCTCACAGTGACACGGTGACAGTGGGTTAACACTGCTGTCTCACAGCGACACGGTGACACAGTGGGTTAACACTGCTGCCTCACAGTGACACGGTGACACAGTGGGTTAACACTGCTGTTTCACAGTGACACGGTGACACAGTGGGTTAACACTGCTGCCTCACAGTGACACGGTGACAGTGGGTTAACACTGCTGTCTGACAGCGACACGGTGACACAGTGGGTTAACACTGCTGCCTCACAGTGACACGGTGACACAGTGGGTCAACACTGCTGTCTCACAGTGACACGGTGACACAGTGGGTTAACACTGCTGTCTCACAGTGACACGGTGACACAGTGGGTTAACACTGCTGTCTCACAGTGACACGGTGACACAGTGGGTTAACACTGCTGTCTCACAGTGACACGGTGACACAGTGGGTTAACACTGCTGTCTCACAGTGACACAGTGGGTTAACACTGCTGTCTCACAGTGACACAGTGGGTTAACACTGCTGTCTCACAGTGACACGGTGACACAGTGGTTAACACTGCTGTCTCACAGTGACACGGTGACACAGTGGGTTAACACTGCTGTCTCACAGTGACACAGTGGGTTAACACTGCTGTCTCACAGTGACACGGTGACACAGTGGTTAACACTGCTGTCTCACAGTGACACGGTGACACAGTGGGTTAACACTGCTGCCTCACAGCGACACGGTGACACAGTGGGTTAACACTGCTGCCTCACAGCGACACGGTGACACAGTGGGTTAACACTGCTGCCTCACAGCGACACGGTGACACAGTGGTTAACACTGCTGCCTCACAGCGACACGGTGACACAGTGGGTTAACACTGCTGTCTCACAGTGACACGGTGACACAGTGGGTTAACACTGTTGCCTCACAGTGACACGGTGGCACAGTGGGTTAACACTGCTGCCTCACAGTGACACGGTGACACAGTGGGTTAACACTGCTGCCTCACAGTGACACGGTGACACAGTGGGTTAACACTGCTGCCTCACAGTGACATGGTTACACAGTGGGTTAACACTGCTGTCTCACAGTGACACGATGACACAGTGGGTTAACACTGTTGCCTCACAGTGACACGGTGACGCAGTGGGTTAACACTGCTGCCTCACAGTGACATGGTTACACATTGGGTTAACACTGCTGTCTCACAGTGACACGATGACACAGTGGGTTAACACTGCTGTCTCACAGTGACACAGTGCGTTAACACTGTTGCCTCACAGTGACACGGTGACACAGTGTGTTAACACTGCTGCCTCACAGTGACACGGTGACACAGTGGGTTAACACTGCTGCCTCACAGTGACACGGTAGCACAGTGGGTTAACACTGCTGCCTCACAGTGACACGGTGACACAGTGGGTTAACACTGCTGCCTCACAGTGACACGGTGACACAGTGGGTTAACACTGCTGCCTCACAGCGACACGGTGACACAGTGGGTTAACACTGCTGTCTCACAGTGACACGGTAGCACAGTGGGTTAACACTGCTGCCTCACAGTGACACGGTGACACAGTGGGTTAACACTGCTGTCTCACAGTGACACGGTAGCACAGTGGGTTAACACTGCTGCCTCACCGTGACACGGTTACACAGTGGGTTAACACTGCTGTCTCACAGTGACACGGTGACACAGTGGGTTAACACTGCTGCCTCTCAGTGACACGGTGACACAGTGGGTTAACACTGCTGTCTCACAGTGACACGGTGGCACAGTGGGTTAACACTGCTCCCTCACAGTGACACAGTGACACAGTGGGTTAACACTGCTGTCTCACTGTGACACGGTGACACAGTGGTTAACACTGCTGCCTCACAGTGACACGGTGACACAGTGGTTAACACTACTGTCTCACAGTGACACGGTGACACAGTGGGTTAACACTGCTGCCTCACAGTGACACGGTAGCACAGTGGGTTAACACTGCTGCCTCACTGTGACACAGTGGTTAACACTGCTGTCTCACATTGACACGGTGACACAGTGGGTTAACACTGCTGTCTCACATTGACACGGTGACACAGTGGGTTAACACTGCTGCCTCACTGTGACACAGTGGTTAACACTGCTGTCTCACAGCGACACGGTGACACAGTGGGTTAACACTGCGCCCTCACAGTGACACAGTGGGTTAACACTGCTGCCTCACTGTGACACAGTGGTTAACACTGCTGTCTGACAGTGACACGGTGACACAGTGGGTTAACACTGCTGCCTCACAGTGACACGGTGACACAGTGGTTAACACTGCTGCCTCACAGTGACACGGTGACACAGTGGGTTAACACTGCTGTCTCACAGTGACACGGTGACACAGTGGGTTAACACTGCTGCCTCACAGTGACACGGTGACACAGTGGGTTAACACTGCTGCCTCACAGTGACACGGTGACACAGTGGGTTAACACTGCTGTCTCACAGTGACACGGTGACACAGTGGGTTAACACTGCTGCCTCACAGTGACACGGTGACACAGTGGTTAACACTGCTGCCTCACAGTGACACGGTGACACAGTGGGTTAACACTGCTGCCTCACAGTGACACGGTGACACAATGGGTTAACACTGCTGCCTCACAGTGACACGGTGACACAGTGGTTAACACTGCTGTCTCACAGTGACACGGTGACACAGTGGGTTAACACTGCTGCCTCACAGTGACACGGTGACACAGTGGGTTAACACTGCTGCCTCACAGTGACACGGTGACACAGTGGGTTAACACTGCTGTCTCACATTGACACGGTAGCACAGTGGGTTAACACTGCTGCCTCACATTGACACGGTAGCACAGTGGGTTAACACTGCTGCCTCACAGTGACACGGTGACACAATGGGTTAACACTGCTGCCTCACAGTGACACGGTGACACAGTGGTTAACACTGCTGTCTCACAGTGACACGGTGACACAGTGGGTTAACACTGCTGCCTCACAGTGACACGGTGACACAGTGGGTTAACACTGCTGCCTCACAGTGACACGGTGACACAGTGGGTTAACACTGCTGCCTCACAGTGACACGGTGACACAGTGGGTTAACACTGCTGCCTCACAGTGACACGGTAGCACAGTGGGTTAACACTGCTGTCTCACAGCGACACGGTGACACAGTGGGTTAACACTGCTGCCTCACAGTGACACGGTGGCACAGTGGTTAACACTGCTGCCTCACAGTGACACGGTGACACAGTGGGTTAACACTGCTGCCTCACAGTGACACGGTGACACAGTGGGTTAACACTGCTGTCTCACAGTGACACGGTGACACAGTGGGTTAACACTGCTGTCTCACAGTGACACGGTGACACAGTGGGTTAACACTGCTGTCTCACAGTGACACGGTGACACAGTGGGTTAACACTGCTGCCTCACAGCGACACGGTGACACAGTGGGTTAACACTGCTGCCTCACAGTGACACGGTAGCACAGTGGGTTAACACTGCACCCTCACAGTGACACGGTGGCACCGTGGGTTAACACTGCTGCCTCACAGTGACATGGTGGCACAGTGGGTTAACACTGCTGTCTCACAGTGACACGGTGACACAGTGGGTTAACACTGCACCCTCACAGTGACACGGTGGCACCGTGGGTTAACACTGCTGCCTCACAGTGACACGGTGACACAGTGGGTTAACACTGCTGTCTGACAGCGACACGGTGACACAGTGGGTTAACACTGCTGTCTCACAGTGACACGGTAGCACAGTGGGTTAACACTGCTGTCTCACAGTGACACGGTGACACAGTGGGTTAACACTGCTGCCTCACAGTGACACGGTGACACAGTGGGTTAACACTGCTGTCTCACAGTGACACGGTGACACAGTGGGTTAACACTGCTGCCTCACTGTGACACGGTGACACAGTGGGTTAACACTGCTGTCTCACAGTGACACGGTGACACAATGGGTTAACACTGCTGCCTCACAGTGACACGGTGACACAGTGGTTAACACTGCTGTCTCACAGTGACACGGTGACACAGTGGGTTAACACTGCTGCCTCACAGTGACACGGTGACACAGTGGGTTAACACTGCTGTCTCACAGCGACACGGTGACACAGTGGGTTAACACTGCTGTCTCACAGTGACACGGTGACACAGTGGGTTAACACTGCTGTCTCACAGTGACACAGTGACACAGTGGGTTAACACTGCTGCCTCACAGTGACACGGTGACACAGTGGGTTAACACTGCTGCCTCACAGTGACACGGTAGCACAGTGGGTTAACACTGCTGCCTCACAGCGACACGGTGACACAGTGGGTTAACACTGCTGCCTCACAGTGACACGGTGACACAGTGGGTTAACACTGCTGTCTCACAGCGACACGGTGACACAGTGGGTTAACACTGCTGCCTCACAGTGACACGGTGACACAGTGGGTTAACACTGCTGCCTCACAGTGACACGGTAGCACAGTGGGTTAACACTGCTGCCTCACAGTGACACGGTGACACAGTGGGTTAACACTGCTGTCTCACAGTGACACGGTGACACAGTGGGTTAACACTGCTGTCTCACAGTGACACGGTAGCACAGTGGGTTAACACTGCTGCCTCACAGTGACACAGTGGGTTAACACTGCTGCCTCACAGTGACACGGTAGCACAGTGGGTTAACACTGCTGCCTCACAGTGACACGGTGACACATTGGGTTAACACTGCTGTCTCACAGTGACACGGTGACACAGTGGGTTAACACTGCTGTCTCACAGTGACACGGTGGCACAGTGGGTTAACACTGCTGCCTCACAGCGACACGGTGACACAGTGGGTTAACACTGCTGTCTCACAGTGACACGGTGACACAGTGGTTAACACTGCTGCCTCACAGTGACACGGTGACACAGTGGGTTAACACTGCTGTCTCACAGTGACACGGTTACACAGTGGGTTAACACTGCTGTCTCACAGCGACACGGTGACACAGTGGGTTAACACTGCTGCCTCACAGTGACACGGTGACACAGTGGGTTAACACTGCTGCCTCACAGTGACACGGTAGCACAGTGGGTTAACACTGCACCCTCACAGTGACACGGTGGCACCGTGGGTTAACACTGCTGCCTCACAGTGACATGGTGGCACAGTGGGTTAACACTGCTGCCTCACAGCGACACGGTGACACAGTGGGTTAACACTGCTGTCTCACAGTGACACAGTGGGTTAACACTGCTGCCTCACAGTGACACGGTGACACAGTGGGTTAACACTGCTCCCTCACAGCGACACGGTGGCACAGTGGGTTAACACTGCTGTCTCACAGTGACACGGTGACACAGTGGTTAACACTGCTGTCTCACAGTGACACGGTGACACAGTGGGTTAACACTGCTGTCTCACAGTGACATGGTGGCACAGTGGGTTAACACTGCTGCCTCACCGTGACACGGTTACACAGTGGGTTAACACTGCTGTCTCACAGTGACACGGTGACACAGTGGGTTAACACTGCTGTCTCACAGTGACACGGTGACACAGTGGGTTAACACTGCTACCTCACAGTGACACGGTGACACAGTGGGTTAACACTGCTGTCTCACAGTGACACAGTGGCACAGTGGGTTAACACTGCTGTCTCACAGTGACACGGTGACACAGTGGTTAACACTGCTGTCTCACAGCGACACGGTGACACAGTGGGTTAACACTGCGCCCTCACAGTGACACAGTGGGTTAACACTGCTGTCTCACAGTGATACGGTGGCACAGTGTGTTAACACTGCTGTCTCACAGTGACACGGTGACACAGTGGGTTAACACTGCTGCCTCACAGTGACACGGTAGCACAGTGGGTTAACACTGCTGCCTCACAGTGACACGGTGACACAGTGGGTTAACACTGCTGTCTCACAGTGACACGGTGACACAGTGGGTTGACACGGTGACACAGTGGGTTAACACTGCTCCCTCGCAGTGACACGGTGACACAGTGGGTTAACACTGCTGCCTCACAGTGACATGGTTACACAGTGGGTTAACACTGCTGTCTCACAGTGACACGATGACACAGTGGGTTAACACTGTTGCCTCACAGTGACACGGTGACGCAGTGGGTTAACACTGCTGCCTCACAGTGACATGGTTACACAGTGGGTTAACACTGCTGTCTCACAGTGACACGATGACACAGTGGGTTAACACTGCTGTCTCACAGTGACACAGTGCGTTAACACTGTTGCCTCACAGTGACACGGTGACACAGTGTGTTAACACTGCTGCCTCACAGTGACACGGTGACACAGTGGGTTTACACTGCTGCCTCACAGTGACACGGTAGCACAGTGGGTTAACACTGCTGCCTCACAGTGACACGGTGACACAGTGGGTTAACACTGCTGCCTCACAGTGACACGGTGACACAGTGGGTTAACACTGCTGCCTCACAGCGACACGGTGACACAGTGGGTTAACACTGCTGTCTCACAGTGACACGGTAGCACAGTGGGTTAACACTGCTGCCTCACAGTGACACGGTGACACAGTGGGTTAACACTGCTGTCTCACAGTGACACGGTAGCACAGTGGGTTAACACTGCTGCCTCACCGTGACACGGTTACACAGTGGGTTAACACTGCTGTCTCACAGTGACACGGTGACACAGTGGGTTAACACTGCTGCCTCTCAGTGACACGGTGACACAGTGGGTTAACACTGCTGTCTCACAGTGACACGGTGGCACAGTGGGTTAACACTGCTCCCTCACAGTGACACAGTGACACAGTGGGTTAACACTGCTGTCTCACTGTGACACGGTGACACAGTGGTTAACACTGCTGCCTCACAGTGACACGGTGACACAGTGGTTAACACTACTGTCTCACAGTGACACGGTGACACAGTGGGTTAACACTGCTGCCTCACAGTGACACGGTAGCACAGTGGGTTAACACTGCTGCCTCACTGTGACACAGTGGTTAACACTGCTGTCTCACATTGACACGGTGACACAGTGGGTTAACACTGCTGTCTCACATTGACACGGTGACACAGTGGGTTAACACTGCTGCCTCACTGTGACACAGTGGTTAACACTGCTGTCTCACAGCGACACGGTGACACAGTGGGTTAACACTGCGCCCTCACAGTGACACAGTGGGTTAACACTGCTGCCTCACTGTGACACAGTGGTTAACAGTGCTGTCTGACAGTGACACGGTGACACAGTGGGTTAACACTGCTGCCTCACAGTGACACGGTGACACAGTGGTTAACACTGCTGCCTCACAGTGACACGGTGACACAGTGGGTTAACACTGCTGTCTCACAGTGACACGGTGACACAGTGGGTTAACACTGCTGCCTCACAGTGACACGGTGACACAGTGGGTTAACACTGCTGCCTCACAGTGACACGGTGACACAGTGGGTTAACACTGCTGTCTCACAGTGACACGGTGACACAGTGGGTTAACACTGCTGCCTCACAGTGACACGGTGACACAGTGGTTAACACTGCTGCCTCACAGTGACACGGTGACACAGTGGGTTAACACTGCTGCCTCACAGTGACACGGTGACACAATGGGTTAACACTGCTGCCTCACAGTGACACGGTGACACAGTGGTTAACACTGCTGTCTCACAGTGACACGGTGACACAGTGGGTTAACACTGCTGCCTCACAGTGACACGGTGACACAGTGGGTTAACACTGCTGCCTCACAGTGACACGGTGACACAGTGGGTTAACACTGCTGTCTCACATTGACACGGTAGCACAGTGGGTTAACACTGCTGCCTCACATTGACACGGTAGCACAGTGGGTTAACACTGCTGCCTCACAGTGACACGGTGACACAATGGGTTAACACTGCTGCCTCACAGTGACACGGTGACACAGTGGTTAACACTGCTGTCTCACAGTGACACGGTGACACAGTGGGTTAACACTGCTGCCTCACAGTGACACGGTGACACAGTGGGTTAACACTGCTGCCTCACAGTGACACGGTGACACAGTGGGTTAACACTGCTGCCTCACAGTGACACGGTGACACAGTGGGTTAACACTGCTGCCTCACAGTGACACGGTAGCACAGTGGGTTAACACTGCTGTCTCACAGCGACACGGTGACACAGTGGGTTAACACTGCTGCCTCACAGTGACACGGTGGCACAGTGGTTAACACTGCTGCCTCACAGTGACACGGTGACACAGTGGGTTAACACTGCTGCCTCACAGTGACACGGTGACACAGTGGGTTAACACTGCTGTCTCACAGTGACACGGTGACACAGTGGGTTAACACTGCTGTCTCACAGTGACACGGTGACACAGTGGGTTAACACTGCTGTCTCACAGTGACACGGTGACACAGTGGGTTAACACTGCTGCCTCACAGCGACACGGTGACACAGTGGGTTAACACTGCTGCCTCACAGTGACACGGTAGCACAGTGGGTTAACACTGCACCCTCACAGTGACACGGTGGCACCGTGGGTTAACACTGCTGCCTCACAGTGACATGGTGGCACAGTGGGTTAACACTGCTGTCTCACAGTGACACGGTGACACAGTGGGTTAACACTGCACCCTCACAGTGACACGGTGGCACCGTGGGTTAACACTGCTGCCTCACAGTGACACGGTGACACAGTGGGTTAACACTGCTGTCTGACAGCGACACGGTGACACAGTGGGTTAACACTGCTGTCTCACAGTGACACGGTAGCACAGTGGGTTAACACTGCTGTCTCACAGTGACACGGTGACACAGTGGGTTAACACTGCTGCCTCACAGTGACACGGTGACACAGTGGGTTAACACTGCTGTCTCACAGTGACACGGTGACACAGTGGGTTAACACTGCTGCCTCACTGTGACACGGTGACACAGTGGGTTAACACTGCTGTCTCACAGTGACACGGTGACACAATGGGTTAACACTGCTGCCTCACAGTGACACGGTGACACAGTGGTTAACACTGCTGTCTCACAGTGACACGGTGACACAGTGGGTTAACACTGCTGCCTCACAGTGACACGGTGACACAGTGGGTTAACACTGCTGTCTCACAGCGACACGGTGACACAGTGGGTTAACACTGCTGTCTCACAGTGACACGGTGACACAGTGGGTTAACACTGCTGTCTCACAGTGACACAGTGACACAGTGGGTTAACACTGCTGCCTCACAGTGACACGGTGACACAGTGGGTTAACACTGCTGCCTCACAGTGACACGGTAGCACAGTGGGTTAACACTGCTGCCTCACAGCGACACGGTGACACAGTGGGTTAACACTGCTGCCTCACAGTGACACGGTGACACAGTGGGTTAACACTGCTGTCTCACAGCGACACGGTGACACAGTGGGTTAACACTGCTGCCTCACAGTGACACGGTGACACAGTGGGTTAACACTGCTGCCTCACAGTGACACGGTAGCACAGTGGGTTAACACTGCTGCCTCACAGTGACACGGTGACACAGTGGGTTAACACTGCTGTCTCACAGTGACACGGTGACACAGTGGGTTAACACTGCTGTCTCACAGTGACACGGTAGCACAGTGGGTTAACACTGCTGCCTCACAGTGACACAGTGGGTTAACACTGCTGCCTCACAGTGACACGGTAGCACAGTGGGTTAACACTGCTGCCTCACAGTGACACGGTGACACAGTGGGTTAACACTGCTGTCTCACAGTGACACGGTGACACAGTGGGTTAACACTGCTGTCTCACAGTGACACGGTGGCACAGTGGGTTAACACTGCTGCCTCACAGCGACACGGTGACACAGTGGGTTAACACTGCTGTCTCACAGTGACACGGTGACACAGTGGTTAACACTGCTGCCTCACAGTGACACGGTGACACAGTGGGTTAACACTGCTGTCTCACAGTGACACGGTTACACAGTGGGTTAACACTGCTGTCTCACAGCGACACGGTGACACAGTGGGTTAACACTGCTGCCTCACAGTGACACGGTGACACAGTGGGTTAACACTGCTGCCTCACAGTGACACGGTAGCACAGTGGGTTAACACTGCACCCTCACAGTGACACGGTGACACAGTGGGTTAACACTGCTGTCTCACAGTGACACGGTGACACAGTGGGTTAACACTGCTGCCTCACAGTGACACGGTGACACAGTGGGTTAACACTGCTGCCTCACAGTGACACGGTGACACAGTGGGTTAACACTGCTGTCTCACATTGACACGGTAGCACAGTGGGTTAACACTGCTGCCTCACATTGACACGGTAGCACAGTGGGTTAACACTGCTGCCTCACAGTGACACGGTGACACAATGGGTTAACACTGCTGCCTCACAGTGACACGGTGACACAGTGGTTAACACTGCTGTCTCACAGTGACACGGTGACACAGTGGGTTAACACTGCTGCCTCACAGTGACACGGTGACACAGTGGGTTAACACTGCTGCCTCACAGTGACACGGTGACACAGTGGGTTAACACTGCTGCCTCACAGTGACACGGTGACACAGTGGGTTAACACTGCTGCCTCACAGTGACACGGTAGCACAGTGGGTTAACACTGCTGTCTCACAGCGACACGGTGACACAGTGGGTTAACACTGCTGCCTCACAGTGACACGGTGGCACAGTGGTTAACACTGCTGCCTCACAGTGACACGGTGACACAGTGGGTTAACACTGCTGCCTCACAGTGACACGGTGACACAGTGGGTTAACACTGCTGTCTCACAGTGACACGGTGACACAGTGGGTTAACACTGCTGTCTCACAGTGACACGGTGACACAGTGGGTTAACACTGCTGTCTCACAGTGACACGGTGACACAGTGGGTTAACACTGCTGCCTCACAGCGACACGGTGACACAGTGGGTTAACACTGCTGCCTCACAGTGACACGGTAGCACAGTGGGTTAACACTGCACCCTCACAGTGACACGGTGGCACCGTGGGTTAACACTGCTGCCTCACAGTGACACGGTGGCACAGTGGGTTAACACTGCTGTCTCACAGTGACACGGTGACACAGTGGGTTAACACTGCACCCTCACAGTGACACGGTGGCACCGTGGGTTAACGCTGCTGCCTCACAGTGACACGGTGACACAGTGGGTTAACACTGCTGTCTGACAGCGACACGGTGACACAGTGGGTTAACACTGCTGTCTCACAGTGACACGGTAGCACAGTGGGTTAACACTGCTGTCTCACAGTGACACGGTGACACAGTGGGTTAACACTGCTGCCTCACAGTGACACGGTGACACAGTGGGTTAACACTGCTGTCTCACAGTGACACGGTGACACAGTGGGTTAACACTGCTGCCTCACTGTGACACGGTGACACAGTGGGTTAACACTGCTGTCTCACAGTGACACGGTGACACAATGGTTTAACACTGCTGCCTCACAGTGACACGGTGACACAGTGGTTAACACTGCTGTCTCACAGTGACACGGTGACACAGTGGGTTAACACTGCTGCCTCACAGTGACACGGTGACACAGTGGGTTAACACTGCTGTCTCACAGCGACACGGTGACACAGTGGGTTAACACTGCTGTCTCACAGTGACACGGTGACACAGTGGGTTAACACTGCTGTCTCACAGTGACACAGTGACACAGTGGGTTAACACTGCTGCCTCACAGTGACACGGTGACACAGTGGGTTAACACTGCTGCCTCACAGTGACACGGTAGCACAGTGGGTTAACACTGCTGCCTCACAGCGACACGGTGACACAGTGGGTTAACACTGCTGCCTCACAGTGACACGGTGACACAGTGGGTTAACACTGCTGTCTCACAGCGACACGGTGACACAGTGGGTTAACACTGCTGCCTCACAGTGACACGGTGACACAGTGGGTTAACACTGCTGCCTCACAGTGACACGGTAGCACAGTGGGTTAACACTGCTGCCTCACAGTGACACGGTGACACAGTGGGTTAACACTGCTGTCTCACAGTGACACGGTGACACAGTGGGTTAACACTGCTGTCTCACAGTGACACGGTAGCACAGTGGGTTAACACTGCTGCCTCACAGTGACACAGTGGGTTAACACTGCTGCCTCACAGTGACACGGTAGCACAGTGGGTTAACACTGCTGCCTCACAGTGACACGGTGACACATTGGGTTAACACTGCTGTCTCACAGTGACACGGTGACACAGTGGGTTAACACTGCTGTCTCACAGTGACACGGTGGCACAGTGGGTTAACACTGCTGCCTCACAGCGACACGGTGACACAGTGGGTTAACACTGCTGTCTCACAGTGACACGGTGACACAGTGGTTAACACTGCTGCCTCACAGTGACACGGTGACACAGTGGGTTAACACTGCTGTCTCACAGTGACACGGTTACACAGTGGGTTAACACTGCTGTCTCACAGCGACACGGTGACACAGTGGGTTAACACTGCTGCCTCACAGTGACACGGTGACACAGTGGGTTAACACTGCTGCCTCACAGTGACACGGTAGCACAGTGGGTTAACACTGCACCCTCACAGTGACACGGTGGCACCGTGGGTTAACACTGCTGCCTCACAGTGACATGGTGGCACAGTGGGTTAACACTGCTGCCTCACAGCGACACGGTGACACAGTGGGTTAACACTGCTGTCTCACAGTGACACAGTGGGTTAACACTGCTGCCTCACAGTGACACGGTGACACAGTGGGTTAACACTGCTCCCTCACAGCGACACGGTGGCACAGTGGGTTAACACTGCTGTCTCACAGTGACACGGTGACACAGTGGTTAACACTGCTGTCTCACAGTGACACGGTGACACAGTGGGTTAACACTGCTGTCTCACAGTGACATGGTGGCACAGTGGGTTAACACTGCTGCCTCACCGTGACACGGTTACACAGTGGGTTAACACTGCTGTCTCACAGTGACACGGTGACACAGTGGGTTAACACTGCTGTCTCACAGTGACACGGTGACACAGTGGGTTAACACTGCTACCTCACAGTGACACGGTGACACAGTGGGTTAACACTGCTGTCTCACAGTGACACAGTGGCACAGTGGGTTAACACTGCTGTCTCACAGTGACACGGTGACACAGTGGTTAACACTGCTGTCTCACAGCGACACGGTGACACAGTGGGTTAACACTGCGCCCTCACAGTGACACAGTGGGTTAACACTGCTGTCTCACAGTGATACGGTGGCACAGTGTGTTAACACTGCTGTCTCACAGTGACACGGTGACACAGTGGGTTAACACTGCTGCCTCACAGTGACACGGTAGCACAGTGGGTTAACACTGCTGCCTCACAGTGACACGGTGACACAGTGGGTTAACACTGCTGTCTCACAGTGACACGGTGACACAGTGGGTTGACACGGTGACACAGTGGGTTAACACTGCTCCCTCGCAGTGACACGGTGACACAGTGGGTTAACACTGCTGCCTCACAGTGACATGGTTACACAGTGGGTTAACACTGCTGTCTCACAGTGACACGATGACACAGTGGGTTAACACTGTTGCCTCACAGTGACACGGTGACGCAGTGGGTTAACACTGCTGCCTCACAGTGACATGGTTACACAGTGGGTTAACACTGCTGTCTCACAGTGACACGATGACACAGTGGGTTAACACTGCTGTCTCACAGTGACACAGTGCGTTAACACTGTTGCCTCACAGTGACACGGTGACACAGTGTGTTAACACTGCTGCCTCACAGTGACACGGTGACACAGTGGGTTTACACTGCTGCCTCACAGTGACACGGTAGCACAGTGGGTTAACACTGCTGCCTCACAGTGACACGGTGACACAGTGGGTTAACACTGCTGCCTCACAGTGACACGGTGACACAGTGGGTTAACACTGCTGCCTCACAGCGACACGGTGACACAGTGGGTTAACACTGCTGTCTCACAGTGACACGGTAGCACAGTGGGTTAACACTGCTGCCTCACAGTGACACGGTGACACAGTGGGTTAACACTGCTGTCTCACAGTGACACGGTAGCACAGTGGGTTAACACTGCTGCCTCACCGTGACACGGTTACTGTCGTGGTTCCCCAGGACGACAATTCGTTTACATCGGTTTAAAACAGAGAGTCTGAGCAGCGATCTTTCAAGCAAAAGACTTTATTTCTCAGCATAAGAGATAAAGCCGGGAGCGTCCGGAACACTCCAAAGAGCCCTTGGGCTTACAGTCTTTTATGTACATTTCAGCTCCCTATCTCAAGATTCTTATCTTACTTTTATTGCCTGTCCTTGGTTCTCATCTTACTTTAGACCCTTTATCTGTTGTATTGGCAATTAGTCGTTCCCTGTTATATCTCTGTGTCTCTTAAATCATGGTGGTTATGGCTCTTACCTTTATCTGACCTTTTCTGCTTGTACTATAATCGTAGTTTTGTTGATTTAGGCCGAAAGTGTTAGAAAGGACATTCTCTCTGCTGATTTTATGGTTTTATGGTCCACTATTAAGTTGAACCACCGAGCAGTCTTCCTTGTTTTCTTAAGTGACTGTTGTCTGCTTTCCTTAATTAGTGATTGCTATATTACTTCTCTAGTTCCTCCACTTTGATCATATCGACTACACTTGATTATATTAGTTCACACGAAGTTACTTTAGGTTATATACCCATCTCACTACTCACCTAAATCTGCTATATCATTTTACTAAAACCTGTGAATCTGAATTTCATACCTAGCTCATACAATATCTAATACAATTTCCCTTACAAGTGAATCTGAATTTCATACTAAACTCATACAATTTCCCTTACAAGTCCCCCCTTTGAGGCTATTCCCTAGCCTCATCCCAATTACCAAGCTCAAATAATCCCCTCGCTCAATTCCATTTGCATTTCATTTTAATCACTTTTTCAGGCGATGTGGAGGAGCCGACTATTTTGGTCAGGGATCAGTGTCCCTATTCTAACTTTATCATAATTTGTCTATCCCGGTTCTGATTTTTGGGTTGCTCCTCCAGATTGCCTGCCCCTGACAGTCATCAGCCAAAAACCTTCCCACTCTTGTCTAGGGAAGGGAAAAAGACTGATTCCTGTGTACAGACTAAGTTCTCCTGGTTTCGTGCGGACTTCAGCAAGGTGCTGTTGTTTCCACAAGGTGATCTTCCACTATTGTAGTTATTTTACAGAGTGACGAGTTTCAACTTCGACCAAGGTCATTGTGAATCCACTCAGCGGGGGCGGCTCAAGATTTTCCCATTCCTCTGTTTTTTCTCTCGAGCGTGAGCTGCTTATCACCCGCGTCACCATCTGCCGCGCTGCCACTCTGGTAAGGAAGGATCTCAGGGCGGGTAAAAAACAACAAAATATCAATCCCAGAATGATTATTGTTGCGATTGCTACAGCTCCAGCTTTGGCAAACCACGCCCCCCATCTTCCTAATATTCTGTCCAGCCAACTCCATACCTCATGCCCAAACCCAGCATTTTCTTTCACTTCTTTCTTAAGATTTCTTAACTTATTCATGGCTTGTGTAAATGACCCCTCTGGATTAGTGTTATTAGGGATAAATGTGCAGCACTGATCCCCAAACATAACACACACCCCTCCTTTCTCTGCCAGGAGCCAATCTAACGCCTGTCGATTTTGCCACGCCATTTTGCTGGTCGCATCCAACTGCTCTCCTAAGGCCTCCAGGGCATCATTCGTATAATTAATAAACCTCTGCTGATTATAATAGATGTAATTGATCCACTCAGTATTCTTGCTGGGTGTGATCCAAACAAAGAGGGATTCAAACCCTGCAGCTATTTCGTTCCTAGCTTTGAACTCATTCGGGATGCCGCGGGGCTGTCCGATTGCGTCCAATTTTACCGTAGGGTCAGGGGTATATGCCCTCTTAACTTTTTGTGACTTAATTTCTTTTTCCACCGGTAGTATCACAGTGCTCTGGGCAAGCATAACTCGGGCACATAGTCCCTTCCAATTCTGTGGTAGTTTTGCCAATAGCCCTTTCTCCGGGCCACAAAGCCACCAGAGATCGGCCAGTTGATTTTCTTGATAGTCTAACACATAAGGAGGGGGTGCCCATCCCTCTCCTTAGAGGATCAGATTAAGAGCATCGGTTATATTCCAAATCCTTTCACACTTTCCTGTGTAATTTCCCACACTACTTCCTGTGCTACTTTCCTTCCAATAGCAATCTTGGATTTGTAAGTTGGGCTCTACACTCCATTCCTTTGGGACCGCGTCTACTGTCGTTTTTGGCCACTTTGGACATCTGTGGGTCAAGTTGTAGATGCCCTTTTTTACCCCAGCAAACAGGATGCAGTGGTATTGACACAACGGCGGCTCACCTTTACAAAGGTTATCACATGCGGATCCGGAACAGTCTATATTCTCATACGAGTAGTTCCGATTCCCTATCATATGATACCGTATATATGTGGTATATGGACGGCAATTTTCCTTTCTCCAGCTTTGTTGCCTGGTTCTACAGTCTCCTGATCCCCATGGTATATCAGTTACTTGGGTGTTAGGTTTCTCTGATGCACATACTACACACTCTTTCCCATCACTGTTTCTCTGACCTGTATACTCAGCCCATTTCCACCATTTGTTTTTCTGCGCTTTTTCCCAAATAGTATTTGTGCTCACTAATCGTTCACGTTTTGTTCGTCTTAATACTCTATCTTCCTGATTTTGCACCCTTATGTCTTCTGTATCCCATTCTCCTTTTCTATGGGTCACGGAAGTTCCTAAGGGAAATAGTTTCCAACTCCCAGGTGGGGAATGGGGCCCCTTCCCTGTCCTCACCTCCCTCGGCACCTTGACTAATAGGCTCAGGCTGGGCATTTGTATCATCAGCCAGCTCATGTACAGAACTACTTTCATCATCCTCTATTCTTTTTGTTCTTCCTTGGCTCTGTTCCTCCTCCCCACGATTCTCCCCGTGTATTTCTATTTCTTCCTCGCTATCACTTCTGTCCACTCTGTGTACTTCTTCAATTTCCCTTCTCTCCCCTACCCCTGGTACTGTTCTGGTACAATGGTTCAAGTGATACCACAGTGTACTGCCTTCTACTTGCAACGCCGTGGGAGACACTTTGGTGACTTCAAACGGTCCTTCTCGTCTCGGTTCGTTCCAACGTCTCCGGAACTTTCTGATGTATACTCGATCTCCAGGCTTGATCTGATGTTCTGTTACCGGATTCTCCTCCTCCTTGGCTTTTTCCTGTTCAAATATAGTTCTATGTATAACAGTTAATTGTTGTATATATTCTTTTGTGCTTTGCTCTAAACATTCTAGCGTAGGACCTCCTGATCCCCTGATCTTAGGTACCGGCATTACTCTTCCTGTCATCATTTCATGTGGGCTCAAATGTGTGATTCTGTTTTCCTGACTCCTGTATTGCATTAGAGCCAATGGCAGAGCATCTATCCAGTTTTTCCCTGTTTCATTGCAAATTTTGCTTATTTTAGCCTTAAGGGTCCCGTTTGCTCTCTCCACCATTCCTTGGGATTGAGGGTGATATACGCATCCAAACTTCTGCTTTATTCGGAGTGCCGAGAGTGTCTCTCTCAGTGCCCTTCCTATAAAAGCAGATCCATTGTCTGAACTTAATTGCGTGGGTATGCCAAATCTTGGGATAATTTCTTTTGACAGGAAGTTAATCACCGTTCCAGATCCTTGATCTTTGGATGGCGTTGCTTCTATCCATCTGCTGAATCTATCAATAATCACTAACATGTATCTTTTCCCTCTTACCACCTTTCCCATATCCACATAGTCCATGCATAGATGTTTAAATGGTCCTTCAGGAATGGGTATATGCCCTATTGGGGCAGTAATGCCCTTCCTGATGTTATTCTGAGCACACACCTCACACTGACTTAGTATGTAGTCAATCGAGTTTTGCAGGTATGGTGACCAGAATCCTTCCTTCTTGATCTTTCTCGCCACTTCTCCTCTTGCACAGTGGTCCACTCCATGCGCTTCGCTAATTAGTACGGTTAGTAATGATGTGGGTGCTATGACTAATCCCTCCCCATTTCTCCATATCCTGTCCTGTTGTCCCTGTAGTGCTCCTCTATCTTTCCACATTGCCTTTTCAGCTACAGAGGTTTCCTCCTGTAACTGTGCTACATCCTCTAATGTGATCTGAGGTTCGATATCCCCCGTACCTGGCCCTGGGTGCGGCCTTGCTATTTCTACTGGGGCTATCGTAGCCTCAATGCATCCTGACGCTTCTTTAGCTGCCTTGTCGGCTTTGGTGTTTCCCTGTGTGATGCTGTCTGCTCCCTTTTTATGCGCCTGACACTTAATTATGGCTAATTCCCTTGGACCCATCATGGCCCTTATTAAAGCCCTGATTTGACCTTCGTGTTGTATTGGTCCTCCTCCGCTTTTCATAAATCCCCTTTGCTTCCATATTGCCCCGAACAGATGGCAGACCCCGTGGGCATAGGCCGAATCAGTATAAATTTCCACCGCTTCCCCGTTTGTTAGCTCACATGCTCTGGTCAATGCTTTAAGTTCTGCCAGTTGGGCTGAACAGGGCTGTTCACATTTCTCTGCTTCTATGACTTCAAGTGTTTCCCCTTTCTGTTCAACTATGGCATAGCCTGCGTGGTTTCCTAAGTGATCCCTGTAACATGAGCCATCTACATACAGTATCCTTTTCCCTTCTGTCACTAGTCCCTCTGCTCTTAAATCTTTTCTCAGTTTCATAAATGTTTTTGCTTCTCTTAAGCATTCATGTTCTTCTCCCTCATGAGGTAATGGCATGTAATCAGCTGGATTTACTCTGTTGCACTTTATTATCGTGATATCTGGAAATGTGGTTAGCATTCGATAATGATGGATCCTAGCAGGTGTCAGCACAAATTTTCCTTGCTCAATCAATTCAGCTACCTTATGGTATACATGTATGTTTATCGGATATCCCATTGTGACCGTGGCTGCCTTTTCGTACGCCCACCAAGCTGCTGCCAGGCCTTGATGGCACGGAGGGTATCCCATCGCTACGTCGTCTAGCTTGGTACTGTAATATGCTACAGCCTGCCTTCGTCTACCCTTGCAATTTTCCTGCATTAACATTGCTGTAGCAAATCCGGCTTCTCTGTTACTCACAAATAAGTCAAAGGGCTTGTCATAGGTCGGTAAGGCCAATGCTGGTGCCTGTGCCATTTCTCTTTTCACGTTTTCAAATGCGTCTGAAGCATCTTTATCCCATTTTAGTTTGGCTTTTAATTCGTCACACCCTGCCTCCTTCATTATCTTTCGTAGTGCCTGCGTTTTTTCGGCATAGCTTTCCACCCATTCTGAACTGAATCCTGTCATTCCCAAAAATGTCATCATTTGTCCCACCGTCTGTGGTTTCGGAACTTTTAGTACTGCTTCTATTTGCTGTGAAGCTATCTCCTTCTGTCCTGCTGATATTTCTCTTCCCAAGTATTCTACCTTTTTCTGGCACAGCTGCAGCTTTTTCCTGGAAACTTTATGACCCCCTTCTGCTAGTCTTTCCAATAGTTTTAAACTATCCTTCCTGCACTGTTCTTGTGTTCCTGTGCATAATAATAAATCATCCACATATTGTATCAGTGTTCCTTCCAACTGTATTCCTTCTAAATCTGCTCTCAACACCTGATTGAATACATGTGGGGAATGTTTAAATCCTTGGGGCATCCTATTGTATGTGTATTGTTTCCCCTCGTACGTAAATGCAAAGAGATACTGACTTTCTTGAGCTAGTGGCACACTAAAAAATGCCGAACATAGGTCTATTACAGTAAACCATCTACTTTCAGGTGGTATATTTGTCATCAAGGTATAAGGGTTTGGAACCTCTGCTGGCATATCTTCCACTACCTCATTAATTGCCCTTAGATCATGCACCAATCTCCATTTTTCTCCGTCCGCCTTTTTCACTGGTAGTAGCGGTGTATTACACCTGCTCCGGGTTTCTTTTAATACCCCTGCTTCTATCAATCCCTTAATCGTCCCTCTAATTCCTTCAATTGCTTCTGTCTTGATTGGGTATTGCGGCCTATACGGCCCCTGACGTCCTATCTTTAATCTGACTTCAACTGGATTAGCGTTTTTGACCCTCCCTACATCCGTGTCCTGTCTGGACCACAACTCCTGCGGGAGAGAGTTCAAATCCTGCTCTAACCTCTCTCTCCACTCCAGTTCCTGTTTCTCGATTTGCACTCCTATTGTTATCTGCTTCGGTTTCCCAAGCATTTTAACATCCAAAATTATTTTCGTCATTTGTCCATTGCTGGACGTCCAAATATCTACATTGTCTGTCTGGACAAATTCTAAATCTTGTGCTCTCAACACCATTGGTCCTAGGTCTTTTGATCTGTATCCCGGATTCACTTTCAATGTGACATGTGGCTCCGCCCCAGATACAGAGAACCATTTGTTAACCCATTCATTCCTAACAATGGTGAGGGCTACTCCCTCTAGTCCGATTAAAATACTTCCTGACTTTATTTCCTGTTCTCGTCCTGCCTCCCTTTCCCATTTCTCCTGTATCTCAGGTTCTTGCCCTTCATCAAATATCATTGTACTGTGTAATTCTGTTCTTGGCCATTTGGCTTGTGGAACCCAAGTGTTTATAAGCTTTCCCCAAACTTCCCATATCTGTTTTTTAACTTGTTCCTCTATATCTCCCAACCAATATACATTAACCCCTTCCTTTCCTGGTATTTCAAGTGGATACATTCCCATCAAATCAATTCCTTGTTCAGTGCATTCTAATTTCAGTCCTAAACCTAGGATTGCATCCCTTCCCAATAGATTTAAAGGAGTTTTATCACATACTAAAATAGGTACATGGGTTGTCTTATTTCCAATGGTAACAGGCACCGGCGTCGTCATTCGAGCTAATATTACTTTCCCCGAGAACCCCACAGTTTTTACAAACTGGTTTGACAATGGTAAGTGATCCGCATATTTCGTTTGCATGCACGTACATGTGGCGCCGGTGTCTATCATCATGGGGACCTCGATCCCTCCTACTCTAACGTTAACTATAGGTTCCTGCTCTGCAGTTTCTGTTATCTGTACGTACTGTCCTACCATTTCGGGGTTCTCTGGGCCTCCCTATGGGGAATTCTGATGGTTTACCGGCCCTTGAAACATCGGGATGCTGTTTGGCGATCCTTGGATCAGTTGTTGGCCTGTCTGCTGCTGGTTTTCTCCCTGTCTGGGGAAATTCCGCGGGCAATTCCTTTTTATGTGCCCTGCCTCCCCGCACCCCCAACACACCTGAAGGGCCAGGCAGTGGTCCCTGTCTCGGAGTCTGATGATTAACCTGTCCCTGTCCTCTCTGATTCTGATAGGGTGGCCTACCACCTCCCTGTCCTTTCCCATTTCTATTCCAGTCAGTCTGACTTTGCAGGGCGTATGGGTTTTGATAATTTAGGCCATAGGCTCCTGGGTTCATGGACAGTGGGAAGGCAGAAATGTTATAGGTTATGACGGGCTGGCCTCCATCTCCGCTCCCCCCTTTGATTAGTGCAGGTATTTCCTCTGGCTTTTGCTCCACCATCATTGGTGCTATTTTTCTGGGTGCGAGATCCTCTTTTGCCTTTAGCTTATCCTTGCTTTTGATCTCCTCCAACTGTGCCTGATATAACTGGGTACAGTCCCGTGGAGCTCTGTTTCTCTAAGTATGGGGGTGGGGCTACGTTTGGATCTTCCAATTTTGCTTTTTCCTCAAGTTGTACTGGCATCTGCATTCTACCTCCCCTCCATACCCCTCTTCTCTCTTTCCCTTCTTGTTGGAATAGGGCTAATATCTCTAACTCCTTTTCTCGCTTTTCCCTTCTTTTGCTCGTTTTATCCTTAATCTTATAGTTCTTTATCATTCCCTTCTGGTCCTCACACCTCTCTATGGACCATGTGCCTTCCTCCGGCCACTGTGTATTGGTCTTATTTGTTCTTTTGGCCCATTTTTTAGAGACGTGTTCTATATCTCCCCTAAGGGCTGGGAACTTATCCCCTAACATCTCCACTGGTGTCTTAACTTGGTGCGCCATTACTCATCTTTTTGGATCACTGTCACAATTTTTGTCACTTAGTCTGTCAGAGTTAGGTATCACAGTGATTATTACTTGCTGTATTGTTTTTCCGTGCTCAGTCCCCTGTTTACCTTTCCTTTGGATTTCTTTTGCCAATATCTGTAATTCTAACCGGGGTCCTGATATCCACTTCCCCGTAGTCCCCTGTCCCGGCACTATCTTCCTCTCCCGGGCCAGAGGGTAGTAGGTTTTCACTTGCTCGTCTATGTGTATAAGAATCCTGTATCGGTCAGATCCCTTTATTAATTTCTCTAGGGTTTCCAATTTTATTTCGTCTATCCAATTCCTATCGACTACTCTTTCCCACTTTACATACGGCCACTCATTCTTTATCTCCTCTAAGTTAATTATGTGTGTAATCTTTTTCCAATCCAGTGTTGCTTCCGTTTTTGTTATTATTCAAAGATTAGTTATTTTCAATCTTGTCACCAGGCAGTTTTGTCAGGGTAATTTTTCAAGTTGTTAGTTATTACCCTACCTATATTCCGACTCTCTCTCTTATTTCTGTCCTTCACGCTGTTGTCTCAGACCAGTTTGTTCAAACTGGTCTTTTACTTCCTCTATTCTAGCTGCTACTCCCCTTTCCTGTGGTTAAAATCCACTCCTGTGCTTTTGGCTACTGTATTAGGTCAGAGAGTGATCTCTCACTGATCTCTCTCCCTCTCGGTTGACGTCCCTTACCCGAGGTCCTGGGTAGGTTTGGACTGGCAGATTTTCCCACACTTACTCTCTTCTGGGCAAGTCGTGACCTGAAAAACCCGCTCCAAACCGCTTGACTTAACCTAATTGCATTACTTTAGCTTTCGGCCTTTTTCCCGTCTCACTTTTTACCCATTCACAGACAATACAGTATTCGCAGCGCGCTTTTGCATGCAAAAATTCTGCTCTTCGGATCAGACTCAGTCTCTCAAAATTTTTACACAATTTGGTTTTACCTGTGCAGGATATCTTTTTGGGTTGGGGAGATCCAGGACCAGCAGAGAGCCGGGTGCACCGGGCCTCGAGAAAACCCCTTTCTGACAACAAGGATTTACATGCATGCAAGTCTGCTTACCTTGTTGACAGAAGGCCGGCTGGGGACTTCTCGGTTCCGGTTGGACCACCGTCTCCGCTACTCCTTCCAGATGCTTTTCTGGGCGATCTCTCACCAACCCTGCTAAGCAGCGCCAATTTTGTCGTGGTTCCCCAGGACGACAATTCGTTTACATCGGTTTAAAACAGAGAGTCTGAGCAGCGATCTTTCAAGCAAAAGACTTTATTTCTCAGCATAAGAGATAAAGCCGGGAGCGTCCGGAACACTCCAAAGAGCCCTTGGGCTTACAGTCTTTTATGTACATTTCAGCTCCCTATCTCAAGATTCTTATCTTACTTTTATTGCCTGTCCTTGGTTCTCATCTTACTTTAGACCCTTTATCTGTTGTATTGGCAATTAGTCGTTCCCTGTTATATCTCTGTGTCTCTTAAATCATGGTGGTTATGGCTCTTACCTTTATCTGACCTTTTCTGCTTGTACTATAATCGTAGTTTTGTTGATTTAGGCCGAAAGTGTTAGAAAGGACATTCTCTCTGCTGATTTTATGGTTTTATGGTCCACTATTAAGTTGAACCACCGAGCAGTCTTCCTTGTTTTCTTAAGTGACTGTTGTCTGCTTTCCTTAATTAGTGATTGCTATATTACTTCTCTAGTTCCTCCACTTTGATCATATCGACTACACTTGATTATATTAGTTCACACGAAGTTACTTTAGGTTATATACCCATCTCACTACTCACCTAAATCTGCTATATCATTTTACTAAAACCTGTGAATCTGAATTTCATACCTAGCTCATACAATATCTAATACAATTTCCCTTACAAGTGAATCTGAATTTCATACTAAACTCATACAATTTCCCTTACATTACACAGTGGGTTAACACTGCTGTCTCACAGTGACACGGTGACACAGTGGGTTAACACTGCTGCCTCTCAGTGACACGGTGACACAGTGGGTTAACACTGCTGTCTCACAGTGACACGGTGGCACAGTGGGTTAACACTGCTCCCTCACAGTGACACAGTGACACAGTGGGTTAACACTGCTGTCTCACTGTGACACGGTGACACAGTGGTTAACACTGCTGCCTCACAGTGACACGGTGACACAGTGGTTAACACTACTGTCTCACAGTGACACGGTGACACAGTGGGTTAACACTGCTGCCTCACAGTGACACGGTAGCACAGTGGGTTAACACTGCTGCCTCACTGTGACACAGTGGTTAACACTGCTGTCTCACATTGACACGGTGACACAGTGGGTTAACACTGCTGTCTCACATTGACACGGTGACACAGTGGGTTAACACTGCTGCCTCACTGTGACACAGTGGTTAACACTGCTGTCTCACAGCGACACGGTGACACAGTGGGTTAACACTGCGCCCTCACAGTGACACAGTGGGTTAACACTGCTGCCTCACTGTGACACAGTGGTTAACACTGCTGTCTGACAGTGACACGGTGACACAGTGGGTTAACACTGCTGCCTCACAGTGACACGGTGACACAGTGGTTAACACTGCTGCCTCACAGTGACACGGTGACACAGTGGGTTAACACTGCTGTCTCACAGTGACACGGTGACACAGTGGGTTAACACTGCTGCCTCACAGTGACACGGTGACACAGTGGGTTAACACTGCTGCCTCACAGTGACACGGTGACACAGTGGGTTAACACTGCTGTCTCACAGTGACACGGTGACACAGTGGGTTAACACTGCTGCCTCACAGTGACACGGTGACACAGTGGTTAACACTGCTGCCTCACAGTGACACGGTGACAGAGTGGGTTAACACTGCTGCCTCACAGTGACACGGTGACACAATGGGTTAACACTGCTGCCTCACAGTGACACGGTGACACAGTGGTTAACACTGCTGTCTCACAGTGACACGGTGACACAGTGGGTTAACACTGCTGCCTCACAGTGACACGGTGACACAGTGGGTTAACACTGCTGCCTCACAGTGACACGGTGACACAGTGGGTTAACACTGCTGTCTCACATTGACACGGTAGCACAGTGGGTTAACACTGCTGCCTCACATTGACACGGTAGCACAGTGGGTTAACACTGCTGCCTCACAGTGACACGGTGACACAATGGGTTAACACTGCTGCCTCACAGTGACACGGTGACACAGTGGTTAACACTGCTGTCTCACAGTGACACGGTGACACAGTGGGTTAACACTGCTGCCTCACAGTGACACGGTGACACAGTGGGTTAACACTGCTGCCTCACAGTGACACGGTGACACAGTGGGTTAACACTGCTGCCTCACAGTGACACGGTGACACAGTGGGTTAACACTGCTGCCTCACAGTGACACGGTAGCACAGTGGGTTAACACTGCTGTCTCACAGCGACACGGTGACACAGTGGGTTAACACTGCTGCCTCACAGTGACACGGTGGCACAGTGGTTAACACTGCTGCCTCACAGTGACACGGTGACACAGTGGGTTAACACTGCTGCCTCACAGTGACACGGTGACACAGTGGGTTAACACTGCTGTCTCACAGTGACACGGTGACACAGTGGGTTAACACTGCTGTCTCACAGTGACACGGTGACACAGTGGGTTAACACTGCTGTCTCACAGTGACACGGTGACACAGTGGGTTAACACTGCTGCCTCACAGCGACACGGTGACACAGTGGGTTAACACTGCTGCCTCACAGTGACACGGTAGCACAGTGGGTTAACACTGCACCCTCACAGTGACACGGTGGCACCGTGGGTTAACACTGCTGCCTCACAGTGACATGGTGGCACAGTGGGTTAACACTGCTGTCTCACAGTGACACGGTGACACAGTGGGTTAACACTGCACCCTCACAGTGACACGGTGGCACCGTGGGTTAACACTGCTGCCTCACAGTGACACGGTGACACAGTGGGTTAACACTGCTGTCTGACAGCGACACGGTGACACAGTGGGTTAACACTGCTGTCTCACAGTGACACGGTAGCACAGTGGGTTAACACTGCTGTCTCACAGTGACACGGTGACACAGTGGGTTAACACTGCTGCCTCACAGTGACACGGTGACACAGTGGGTTAACACTGCTGTCTCACAGTGACACGGTGACACAGTGGGTTAACACTGCTGCCTCACTGTGACACGGTGACACAGTGGGTTAACACTGCTGTCTCACAGTGACACGGTGACACAATGGGTTAACACTGCTGCCTCACAGTGACACGGTGACACAGTGGTTAACACTGCTGTCTCACAGTGACACGGTGACACAGTGGGTTAACACTGCTGCCTCACAGTGACACGGTGACACAGTGGGTTAACACTGCTGTCTCACAGCGACACGGTGACACAGTGGGTTAACACTGCTGTCTCACAGTGACACGGTGACACAGTGGGTTAACACTGCTGTCTCACAGTGACACAGTGACACAGTGGGTTAACACTGCTGCCTCACAGTGACACGGTGACACAGTGGGTTAACACTGCTGCCTCACAGTGACACGGTAGCACAGTGGGTTAACACTGCTGCCTCACAGCGACACGGTGACACAGTGGGTTAACACTGCTGCCTCACAGTGACACGGTGACACAGTGGGTTAACACTGCTGTCTCACAGCGACACGGTGACACAGTGGGTTAACACTGCTGCCTCACAGTGACACGGTGACACAGTGGGTTAACACTGCTGCCTCACAGTGACACGGTAGCACAGTGGGTTAACACTGCTGCCTCACAGTGACACGGTGACACAGTGGGTTAACACTGCTGTCTCACAGTGACACGGTGACACAGTGGGTTAACACTGCTGTCTCACAGTGACACGGTAGCACAGTGGGTTAACACTGCTGCCTCACAGTGACACAGTGGGTTAACACTGCTGCCTCACAGTGACACGGTAGCACAGTGGGTTAACACTGCTGCCTCACAGTGACACGGTGACACAGTGGGTTAACACTGCTGTCTCACAGTGACACGGTGACACAGTGGGTTAACACTGCTGTCTCACAGTGACACGGTGGCACAGTGGGTTAACACTGCTGCCTCACAGCGACACGGTGACACAGTGGGTTAACACTGCTGTCTCACAGTGACACGGTGACACAGTGGTTAACACTGCTGCCTCACAGTGACACGGTGACACAGTGGGTTAACACTGCTGTCTCACAGTGACACGGTTACACAGTGGGTTAACACTGCTGTCTCACAGCGACACGGTGACACAGTGGGTTAACACTGCTGCCTCACAGTGACACGGTGACACAGTGGGTTAACACTGCTGCCTCACAGTGACACGGTAGCACAGTGGGTTAACACTGCACCCTCACAGTGACACGGTGGCACCGTGGGTTAACACTGCTGCCTCACAGTGACATGGTGGCACAGTGGGTTAACACTGCTGCCTCACAGCGACACGGTGACACAGTGGGTTAACACTGCTGTCTCACAGTGACACAGTGGGTTAACACTGCTGCCTCACAGTGACACGGTGACACAGTGGGTTAACACTGCTCCCTCACAGCGACACGGTGGCACAGTGGGTTAACACTGCTGTCTCACAGTGACACGGTGACACAGTGGTTAACACTGCTGTCTCACAGTGACACGGTGACACAGTGGGTTAACACTGCTGTCTCACAGTGACATGGTGGCACAGTGGGTTAACACTGATGCCTCACCGTGACACGGTTACACAGTGGGTTAACACTGCTGTCTCACAGTGACACGGTGACACAGTGGGTTAACACTGCTGTCTCACAGTGACACGGTGACACAGTGGGTTAACACTGCTACCTCACAGTGACACGGTGACACAGTGGGTTAACACTGCTGTCTCACAGTGACACAGTGGCACAGTGGGTTAACACTGCTGTCTCACAGTGACACGGTGACACAGTGGTTAACACTGCTGTCTCACAGCGACACGGTGACACAGTGGGTTAACACTGCGCCCTCACAGTGACACAGTGGGTTAACACTGCTGTCTCACAGTGATACGGTGGCACAGTGTGTTAACACTGCTGTCTCACAGTGACACGGTGACACAGTGGGTTAACACTGCTGCCTCACAGTGACACGGTAGCACAGTGGGTTAACACTGCTGCCTCACAGTGACACGGTGACACAGTGGGTTAACACTGCTGTCTCACAGTGACACGGTGACACAGTGGGTTGACACGGTGACACAGTGGGTTAACACTGCTCCCTCGCAGTGACACGGTGACACAGTGGGTTAACACTGCTGCCTCACGGTGACACAGTGGGTTAACACTGCTGCCTCTCAGTGACACGGTGACACAGTGGGTTAACACTGCTGCCTCACAGTGACACGGTGACACATTGGGTTAACACTGCTGCCTCACAGTGACTCGGTGACACAGTGGGTTAACACTGCTGCCTCACAGTGACACGGTGACACAGTGGGTTAACACTGCTGTCTCACAGTGAAACGGTGACACAGTGGGTTGACACGGTGACACAGTGGGTTAACACTGCTCCCTCGCAGTGACACGGTGACACAGTGGGTTAACACTGCTGTCTCACAGTGACACGGTGACACATTGGGTTAACACTGCTGCCTCACAGTGACACAGTGACACAGTGGGTTAACACTGCTGCCTCACGGTGACACAGTGGGTTAACACTGCTGCCTCTCAGTGACACGGTGACACAGTGGGTTAACACTGCTGCCTCACAGTGACACGGTGACACAGTGGGTTACCACTGCTGTCTCACAGTGACACGGTGACACAGTGGGTTAACACTTCTGCCTCACAGCGACACGGTGACACAGTGGGTTAACACTGCTGTCTCACAGTGAAACGGTGACACAGTGGGTTGACACGGTGACACAGTGGGTTAACACTGCTCCCTCGCAGTGACACGGTGACACAGTGGGTTAACACTGCTGTCTCACAGTGACACGGTGACACATTGGGTTAACACTGCTGCCTCACAGTGACACAGTGACACAGTGGGTTAACACTGCTGCCTCACGGTGACACAGTGGGTTAACACTGCTGCCTCTCAGTGACACGGTGACACAGTGGGTTAACACTGCTGCCTCACAGTGACACGGTGACACAGTGGGTTAACACTGCTGTCTCACAGTGACACGGTGACACAGTGGGTTAACACTTCTGCCTCACAGCGACACGGTGACACAGTGGGTTAACACTGCTGCCTCACAGCGACACGGTGACAGAGTGGGTTAACACTGCTGTCTCACAGCAACACGGTGACACATTGGGTTAACACTGCTGCCTCACAGTGACACGGTGACACAGTGGGTTAACACTGCTGCCTCACAGTGACACGGTGACACAGTGGCTTAACACTTCTGCCTCACAGTGACACGGTGACACAGTGGGTTAACACTGCTGCCTCACAGTGACACGATGACACAGTGGGTAAACACTGCTGTCTCACAGTGACACGGTGACACAGTGGGTTTACACTGCTGCCTCACAGTGACACGGTGACACAGTGGGTTAACACTGCTGTCTCACAGTGACACGGTGACACAGTGGTTAACACTGCTGCCTCACAGTGACACGGTGACACAGTGGTTAACACTGCTGCCTCAAAGTGACACGGTGGCACAGTGGGTTAACACTGCTGTCTCACAGTGACACGGTGACACAGTGGGTTAACACTGCTGTCTCACAGTGACACGGTGACACAGTGGGTTAACACTGCTCCCTCACAGTGACACGGTGACACAGTGGGTTAACACTGCTGCCTCTCAGTGACACGGTGACACAGTGGGTTAACACTGCTGTCTCACAGTGACACGGTGGCACAGTGGGTTAACACTGCTGTCTCACAGTGACACGGTGACACAGTGGGTTAACACTGCTCCCTCACAGTGACACAGTGGGTTAACACTGCTGTTTCACAGTGACACGGTGACACAGTGGTTAACACTGCTGTCTCACAGTGACACGGTGACACAATGGTTAACACTGCTGCCTCACAGTGACACGGTGACACAGTGGGTTAACACTGCTGCCTCACAGTGACACGGTAGCACAGTGTGTTAACACTGCTGCCTCACAGTGACACAGTGGCACAGTGGGTTAACACTGCTGCCTCACAGCGACACGGTGGCACAGTGGGTTAACACTGCTGTCTCACAGTGACACGGTGACACAGTGGGTTAACACTGCTGCCTCTCAGTGACACGGTGACACAGTGGGTTAACACTGCTGTCTCACAGTGACACGGTGGCACAGTGGGTTAACACTGCTCCCTCACAGTGACACAGTGACACAGTGGGTTAACACTGCTGTCTCACTGTGACACGGTGACACAGTGGTTAACACTGCTGCCTCACAGTGACACGGTGACACAGTGGTTAACACTACTGTCTCACAGTGACACGGTGACACAGTGGGTTAACACTGCTGCCTCACAGTGACACGGTAGCACAGTGGGTTAACACTGCTGTCTCACAGCGACACGGTGACACAGTGGGTTAACACTGCTGCCTCACTGTGACACAGTGGTTAACACTGCTGTCTCACAGCGACACGGTGACACAGTGGGTTAACACTGCTGCCTCACTGTGACACAGTGGTTAACACTGCTCCCTCACAGTGACACAGTGGGTTAACACTGCTGCCTCTCAGTGACACGGTGACACAGTGGGTTAACACTGCTGTCTCACAGTGACACGGTGGCACAGTGGGTTAACACTGCTGCCTCACAGTGACACGGTGACACAGTGGGTTAACACTGCTCCCTCACAGTGACACAGTGGGTTAACACTGCTGCCTCACAGTGACACGGTGACACAGTGGGTTAACACTGCTGCCTCACTGTGACACGGTGACACAGTGGGTTAACACTGCTCCCTCACAGTGACACAGTGGGTTAACACTGCTGCCTCACAGTGACACGGTGACACAGTGGGTTAACACTGCTGCCTCACAGTGACACGGTGACACAGTGGGTTAACACTGCTGTCTCACAGCGACACGGTGACACAGTGGGTTAACACTGCTGTCTCACAGTGACACGGTGACACAGTGGTTAACACTGCTGTCTCACAGTGACACGGTGACACAGTGGGTTAACACTGCTGCCTCACAGTGACACGGTAGCACAGTGGGTTAACACTGCACCCTCACAGTGACACGGTGGCACCGTGGGTTAACACTGCTGTCTCACAGTGACACGGTGACACAGTGGTTAACACTGCTGCCTCACAGTGACATGGTGGCACAGTGGGTTAACACTGCTGCCTCACCGTGACACGGTGACACAGTGGGGTAACACTGCTGTCTCACAGTGACACGGTGACACAGTGGGTTAACACTGCTGTCTCACAGTGACACAGTGACACGGTGGGTTAACACTGCTGTCTCACGGTGACACAGTGGGTTAACACTGCTGTCTCACAGTGACATGGTGGCACAGTGGGTTAACACTGCTGTCTCACAGTGACACGGTGACACAGTGAGTTAACACTGCTGTCTCACAGTGACACGGTGGCACAGTGGGTTAACACTGCTGTCTCACAGTGACACGGTGACACAGTGGGTTAACACTGCTGTCTCACAGTGACACGGTGACACAGTGGGTTAACACTGCTGTCTCACAGTGACACGGTGACACAGTGGGTTAACACTGCTGTCTCACAGCGACACGGTGGCACAGTGGGTTAACACTGCTGTCTCACAGCGACACGGTGACACAGTGGGTTAACACTGCTGTCTCACAGTGACACGGTGACACAGTGTGTTAACACTGCTGTCTCACAGTGACACGGTGACACAGTGGGTTAACACTGCTGCCTCACAGCGACACGGTGGCACAGTGGGTTAACACTGCTGTCTCACAGCGACACGGTGACACAGTGGTTAACACTGCTGTCTCACAGTGACACGGTGACACAGTGGGTTAACACTGCTGTCTCACAGTGACATGGTGGCACAGTGGGTTAACACTGCTGCCTCACAGTGACACGGTGACACAGTGGTTAACACTGCTGCCTCACAGTGACACGGTGACACAGTGGGTTAACACTGCTGTCTCACAGTGACACAGTGGCACAGTGGGTTAACACTGCTGTCTCACAGCGACACGGTGACACAGTGGGTTAACACTGCGCCCTCACAGTGACACAGTGGGTTAACACTGCTGTCTCACAGTGACACGGTGACACAGTGGGTTAACACTGCTGTCTCACAGTGACACAGTGGCACAGTGGGTTAACACTGCTGTCTCACAGCGACACAGTGGCACAGTGGGTTAACACTGCTGTCTCACAGCGACACGGTGACACAGTGGGTTAACACTGCGCCCTCACAGTGACACAGTGGGTTAACACTGCTGTCTCACAGTGACACGGTGACACAGTGGGTTAACACTGCTGTCTCACAGTGACATGGTGGCACAGTGTGTTAACACTGCTGTCTCACAGTGACACGGTGACACAGTGGGTTAACACTGCTGCCTCACAGTGACACGGTGACACAGTGGTTAACACTGCTCCCTCATAGTGACACGGTGGCACAGTGGGTTAACACTGCTGTCTCACAGTGACACGGTGACACAGTGGGTTAACACTGCTGTCTCACAGTGACACGGTGACACAGTGGGTTAACACTGCTGCCTCACAGTGATACGGTGACACAGTGAGTTAACACTGCTGTCTCACAGTGACACGGTGACACAGTGGGTTAACACTGCTGCCTCACAGTGACACGGTGACACAGTGGGTTAACACTGCTGCCTCACAGTGACACGGTGACACAGTGGGTTAACACTGCTGTCTCACAGTGACACGGTGACACATTGGGTTAACACTGCTGCCTCACAGTGACACGGTGACACAGTGGGTTAACACTGCTGTATCACAGTGACATGGTGACACATTGGGTTAACACTGCTGCCTCACAGTGACACGGTGACACAGTGGGTTAACACTGCTGCCTCACAGTGACACGGTGACACAGTGGGTTAACACTGCTGTCTGACAGCGACACGGTGACACAGTGGGTTAACACTGCTCCCTCACAGTGACACGGTGACACAGTGGGTTAACACTGCTGTCTCACAGTGACACGGTGACACAGTGGGTTAACACTGCTGTCTCACAGTGACACGGTGACACAGTGGGTTAACACTGCTGCCTCACATCGACACGGTGACACAGTGGTTAACACTGCTGCCTCTCAGTGACACGGTGACACAGTGGGTTAACACTGCTGTCTGACAGCGACACGGTGACACAGTGGGTTAACACTGCTGTCTCACAGTGACACGGTGACACAGTGGGTTAACACTGCTGTCTCACAGTGACACAGTGGGTTAACACTGCTGTCTCACAGTGACACGGTGACACAGTGGGTTAACACTGCTGTCTCACAGTGACACGGTGACACAGTGGGTTAACACTGCTCCCTCACAGTGACACGGTGACACAGTGGGTTAACACTGCTGCCTCACAGCGACACGGTGGCACAGTGGGTTAACACTGCTGCCTCACAGCGACACGGTGACACAGTGGGTTAACACTGCTGTCTCACAGTGACACGGTGACACAGTGGGTTAACACTGCTGCCTCACCGCGACACGGTGGCACAGTGGGTTAACACTGCTGTCTCACAGTGACACGGTGAAAAAGTGGGTTAACACTGCTGCCTCACAGTGAAACGGTGACACAGTGGGTTAACACTGCTGCCTCACAGCGACACGGTGGCACAGTGGGTTAACACTGCTGCCTCACAGCGACACGGTGAAAAAGTGGGTTAACACTGCTGCCTCACAGCGACACGGTGACACAGTGGGTTAACACTGCTACCTCACAGTGACACGGTGACACAGTGGGTGAACACTGCTGTCTCACAGTGACACAGTGGGTTAACACTGCTGTCTCACAGTGACACAGTGGGTTAACACTGCTGTCTCACAGTGACACGGTGGCACAGTGGGTTAACACTGCTGCCTCACAGTGACACGGTGACACAGTGGGTTAACACTGCTGTCTCACAGCGACACGGTGACACAGTGGGTTAACACTGCTCCCTCACAGTGACACGGTGACACAGTGGGTTAACACTGCTGCCTCACAGTGACACGGTGACACAGTGGGTTAACACTGCTGCCTCACAGTGACACGGTGACACAGTGGGTTAACACTGCTGTCTCACAGCGACACGGTGACACAGTGGGTTAACACTGCTGTCTCACAGCGACACGGTGACACAGTGGGTTAACACTGCTGTCTCACAGCGACACGGTGACACAGTGGGTTAACACTGCTGCCTCACGGTGACACAGTGGGTTAACACTGCTGCCTCACAGTGACACGGTGACACAGTGGGTTAACACTGCTGCCTCACAGTGACACGGTGACACAGTGGGTTAACACTGCTGTCTCACAGTGACACGGTGACACATTGGGTTAACACTGCTGCCTCACAGTGACACGGTGACACAGTGGGTTAACACTGCTGTCTGACAGCGACACGGTGACACAGTGGGTTAACACTGCTGTCTCACAGTGACACGGTGACACAGTGGGTTAACACTGCTGTCTCACAGTGACACGGTGACACAGTGGGTTAACACTGCTGCCTCACAGCGACACGGTGGCACAGTGGGTTAACACTGCTGTCTCACAGTGACACAGTGGGTTAACACTGCTGCCTCACAGCGACACGGTGACACAGTGGGTTAACACTGCTGCCTCACGGTGACACAGTGGGTTAACACTGCTGCCTCACAGTGACACGGTGGCACAGTGGGTTAACACTGCTCCCTCATCATGACATGGTGACACAGTGGGTTAACACTGCTGCCTCACGGTGACACAGTGGTTTAACACTGCTGCCTCACAGTGACACGGTGGCACAGTGGGTTAACACTGCTCCCTCATCATGACATGGTGACACATTGGGTTAACACTGCTGCCTCACAGTGACACGGTGACAGTGGGTTAACACTGCTGTCTCACAGTGACACGGTGACACAGTGGGTTAACACTGCTGCCTCACAGCGACACGGTGGCACAGTGGGTTAACACTGCTGCCTCACAGCGACACGGTGAAAAAGTGGGTTAACACTGCTGCCTCACAGCGACACGGTGACACAGTGGGTTAACACTGCTACCTCACAGTGACACGGTGACACAGTGGGTGAACACTGCTGTCTCACAGTGACACAGTGGGTTAACACTGCTGTCTCACAGTGACACAGTGGGTTAACACTGCTGTCTCACAGTGACACGGTGGCACAGTGGGTTAACACTGCTGCCTCACAGTGACACGGTGACACAGTGGGTTAACACTGCTGTCTCACAGCGACACGGTGACACAGTGGGTTAACACTGCTCCCTCACAGTGACACGGTGACACAGTGGGTTAACACTGCTGCCTCACAGTGACACGGTGACACAGTGGGTTAACACTGCTGCCTCACAGTGACACGGTGACACAGTGGGTTAACACTGCTGTCTCACAGCGACACGGTGACACAGTGGGTTAACACTGCTGTCTCACAGCGACACGGTGACACAGTGGGTTAACACTGCTCCCTCGACATGACACGGTGACACAGTGGGTTAACACTGCTGCCTCACGGTGACACAGTGGGTTAACACTGCTGCCTCACAGTGACACGGTGACACAGTGGGTTAACACTGCTGCCTCACAGTGACACGGTGACACAGTGGGTTAACACTGCTGTCTCACAGTGACACGGTGACACATTGGGTTAACACTGCTGCCTCACAGTGACACGGTGACACAGTGGGTTAACACTGCTGTCTGACAGCGACACGGTGACACAGTGGGTTAACACTGCTGCCTCACATCGACACGGTGACACAGTGGTTAACACTGCTGCCTCTCAGTGACACGGTGACACAGTGGGTTAACACTGCTGTCTGACAGCGACACGGTGACACAGTGGGTTAACACTGCTGTCTCACAGTGACACGGTGACACAGTGGGTTAACACTGCTCCCTCACAGTGACACAGTGGGTTAACACTGCTGTCTCACAGTGACACGGTGACACAGTGGGTTAACACTGCTGTCTCACAGTGACACGGTGACACAGTGGGTTAACACTGCTCCCTCACAGTGACACGGTGACACAGTGGGTTAACACTGCTGCCTCACAGCGACACGGTGGCACAGTGGGTTAACACTGCTGCCTCACAGCGACACGGTGACACAGTGGGTTAACACTGCTGTCTCACAGTGACACGGTGACACAGTGGGTTAACACTGCTGCCTCACAGCGACACGGTGGCACAGTGGGTTAACACTGCTGTCTCACAGTGACACGGTGAAAAAGTGGGTTAACACTGCTGCCTCACAGTGAAACGGTGACACAGTGGGTTAACACTGCTGCCTCACAGCGACACGGTGGCACAGTGGGTTAACACTGCTGCCTCACAGCGACACGGTGAAAAAGTGGGTTAACACTGCTGCCTCACAGCGACACGGTGACACAGTGGGTTAACACTGCTACCTCACAGTGACACGGTGACACAGTGGGTGAACACTGCTGTCTCACAGTGACACAGTGGGTTAACACTGCTGTCTCACAGTGACACAGTGGGTTAACACTGCTGTCTCACAGTGACACGGTGGCACAGTGGGTTAACACTGCTGCCTCACAGTGACACGGTGACACAGTGGGTTAACACTGCTGTCTCACAGCGACACGGTGACACAGTGGGTTAACACTGCTCCCTCACAGTGACACGGTGACACAGTGGGTTAACACTGCTGCCTCACAGTGACACGGTGACACAGTGGGTTAACACTGCTGCCTCACAGTGACACGGTGACACAGTGGGTTAACACTGCTGTCTCACAGCGACACGGTGACACAGTGGGTTAACACTGCTGTCTCACAGCGACACGGTGACACAGTGGGTTAACACTGCTCCCTCGACATGACACGGTGACACAGTGGGTTAACACTGCTGCCTCACGGTGACACAGTGGGTTAACACTGCTGCCTCACAGTGACACGGTGACACAGTGGGTTAACACTGCTGCCTCACAGTGACACGGTGACACAGTGGGTTAACACTGCTGTCTCACAGTGACACGGTGACACATTGGGTTAACACTGCTGCCTCACAGTGACACGGTGACACAGTGGGTTAACACTGCTGTCTGACAGCGACACGGTGACACAGTGGGTTAACACTGCTGTCTCACAGTGACACGGTGACACAGTGGGTTAACACTGCTGTCTCACAGTGACACGGTGACACAGTGGGTTAACACTGCTGCCTCACAGCGACACGGTGGCACAGTGGGTTAACACTGCTGTCTCACAGTGACACAGTGGGTTAACACTGCTGCCTCACAGCGACACGGTGACACAGTGGGTTAACACTGCTGCCTCACGGTGACACAGTGGGTTAACACTGCTGCCTCACAGTGACACGGTGGCACAGTGGGTTAACACTGCTCCCTCATCATGACATGGTGACACAGTGGGTTAACACTGCTGCCTCACGGTGACACAGTGGTTTAACACTGCTGCCTCACAGTGACACGGTGGCACAGTGGGTTAACACTGCTCCCTCATCATGACATGGTGACACATTGGGTTAACACTGCTGCCTCACAGTGACACGGTGACAGTGGGTTAACACTGCTGTCTCACAGTGACACGGTGACACAGTGGGTTAACACTGCTGCCTCACAGCGACACGGTGGCACAGTGGGTTAACACTGCTGCCTCACAGCGACACGGTGAAAAAGTGGGTTAACACTGCTGCCTCACAGCGACACGGTGACACAGTGGGTTAACACTGCTACCTCACAGTGACACGGTGACACAGTGGGTGAACACTGCTGTCTCACAGTGACACAGTGGGTTAACACTGCTGTCTCACAGTGACACAGTGGGTTAACACTGCTGTCTCACAGTGACACGGTGGCACAGTGGGTTAACACTGCTGCCTCACAGTGACACGGTGACACAGTGGGTTAACACTGCTGTCTCACAGCGACACGGTGACACAGTGGGTTAACACTGCTCCCTCACAGTGACACGGTGACACAGTGGGTTAACACTGCTGCCTCACAGTGACACGGTGACACAGTGGGTTAACACTGCTGCCTCACAGTGACACGGTGACACAGTGGGTTAACACTGCTGTCTCACAGCGACACGGTGACACAGTGGGTTAACACTGCTGTCTCACAGCGACACGGTGACACAGTGGGTTAACACTGCTCCCTCGACATGACACGGTGACACAGTGGGTTAACACTGCTGCCTCACGGTGACACAGTGGGTTAACACTGCTGCCTCACAGTGACACGGTGACACAGTGGGTTAACACTGCTGCCTCACAGTGACACGGTGACACAGTGGGTTAACACTGCTGTCTCACAGTGACACGGTGACACATTGGGTTAACACTGCTGCCTCACAGTGACACGGTGACACAGTGGGTTAACACTGCTGTCTGACAGCGACACGGTGACACAGTGGGTTAACACTGCTGTCTCACAGTGACACGGTGACACAGTGGGTTAACACTGCTGTCTCACAGTGACACGGTGACACAGTGGGTTAACACTGCTGCCTCACAGCGACACGGTGGCACAGTGGGTTAACACTGCTGTCTCACAGTGACACAGTGGGTTAACACTGCTGCCTCACAGCGACACGGTGACACAGTGGGTTAACACTGCTGCCTCACGGTGACACAGTGGGTTAACACTGCTGCCTCACAGTGACACGGTGGCACAGTGGGTTAACACTGCTCCCTCATCATGACATGGTGACACAGTGGGTTAACACTGCTGCCTCACGGTGACACAGTGGGTTAACACTGCTGCCTCACAGTGACACGGTGGCACAGTGGGTTAACACTGCTCCCTCATCATGACATGGTGACACATTGGGTTAACACTGCTGCCTCACAGTGACACGGTGACAGTGGGTTAACACTGCTGTCTCACAGTGACACGGTGACACAGTGGGTTAACACTGCTGCCTCACAGTGACACGGTGACACAGTGGTTAACACTGCTGTCTCACAGTGACACGGTGGCACAGTGGGTTAACACTGCTGTCTCACAGTGACACGGTAGCACAGTGGGTTAACACTGCTGCCTCACAGTGACACGGTGACACAGTGGGTTAACACTGCTGCCTCACAGCGACACGGTGACACAGTGGGTTAACACTGCTGCCTCACAGTGACACGGTGACACAGTGGGTTAACACTGCTGCCTCACAGTGACACGGTGACACAGTGGGTTAACACTGCTGTCTCACAGTGACACGGTGACACAGTGGGTTAACACTGCTGCCTCACAGTGACACGGTGACACAGTGGGTTAACACTGCTGCCTCACAGTGACACGGTGACACAGTGGGTTAACACTGCTGTCTCACAGCGACACGGTGACACAGTGGGTTAACACTGCTGCCTCACAGTGACACGGTGGCACAGTGGGTTAACACTGATCCCTCATCATGACATGGTGACACAGTGGGTTAACACTGCTGCCTCACAGTGACACGGTGACACAGTGGGTTAACACTGCTGCCTTACAGTGACACGGTGACACAGTGGTTAACACTGCTGTCTCACAGTGACACGGTGACACAATGGGTTAACACTGCTGCCTCACAGTGACACGGTGACAGTGGGTTAACACTGCTGTCTCACAGTGACACGGTGACACAGTGGGTTAACACTGCTGCCTCACAGTGACACGGTGACACAGTGGGTTAACACTGCTCCCTCACGGTGACACAGTGGGTTAACACTGCTGCCTCACAGTGACACGGTGACACAGTGGTTAACACTGCTGTCTCACAGTGACACGGTGGCACAGTGGGTTAACACTGCTGTCTCACAGTGACACGGTAGCACAGTGGGTTAACACTGCTGCCTCACAGTGACACGGTGACACAGTGGGTTAACACTGCTGCCTCACAGCGACACGGTGACACAGTGGGTTAACACTGCTGCCTCACAGTGACACGGTGACACAGTGGGTTAACACTGCTGCCTCACAGTGACACGGTGACACAGTGGTTAACACTGCTGTCTCACAGTGACACGGTAGCACAGTGGGTTAACACTGCTGCCTCACAGTGACACGGTGACACAGTGGGTTAACACTGCTGTCTCACAGCGACACGGTGACACATTGGGTTAACACTGCTGCCTCACAGTGACACGGTGACACAGTGGGTTAACACTGCTGCCTCACAGCGACACGGTGACACAGTGGGTTAACACTGCTGCCTCACAGCGACACGGTGAAAAAGTGGGTTAACACTGCTGCCTCACAGTGACACGGTGGCACAGTGGGTTAACACTGCTGCCTCACGGTGACACAGTGGGTGAACACTGCTCCCTCGACATGACACGGTGACACAGTGGTTTAACACTGCTGCCTCACGGTGACACAGTGACACAGTGGGTTAACACTGCTGCCTCACAGTGACACGGTGGCACAGTGGGTTAACACTGCTCCCTCATCATGACATGGTGACACAGTGGGTTAACACTGCTGCCTCACAGTGACACGGTGACACAGTGGGTCAACACTGCTGTCTCACAGTGACACGGTGACACAGTGGGTTAACACTGCTGTCTCACAGTGACACGGTGACACAGTGGGTTAACACTGCTGTCTCACAGTGACACGGTGACACAGTGGGTTAACACTGCTGTCTCACAGTGACACAGTGGGTTAACACTGCTGTCTCACAGTGACACAGTGGGTTAACACTGCTGTCTCACAGTGACACAATGGGTTAACACTGCTGTCTCACAGTGACACGGTGACACAGTGGTTAACACTGCTGTCTCACAGTGACACGGTGACACAGTGGGTTAACACTGCTGCCTCACAGTGACACGGTAGCACAGTGGGTTAACACTGCTGCCTCACAGTGACACGGTGACACAGTGGGTTAACACTGCTGTCTCACAGTGACACGGTAGCACAGTGGGTTAACACTGCTGTCTCACAGTGACACGGTAACACAGTGGGTTAACACTGCTGCCTCACAGTGACACGGTAGCACAGTGGGTTAACACTGCTGCCTCACAGTGACACGGTGACACAGTGGGTTAACACTGCTGTCTCACAGTGACACGGTAGCACAGTGGGTTAACACTGCTGCCTCACAGCGACACGGTGACACAGTGGGTTAACACTGCTGCCTCACAGTGACACGGTGACACAGTGGGTAAACACTGCTGTCTCACGGTGACACAGTGGGTTAACACTGCTGCCTCACAGTGACACGGTGACACAGTGGGTTAACACTGCTGTCTCACAGCGACACGGTGAAAAAGTGGGTTAACACTGCTGCCTCACAGTGACACGGTGACACAGTGGGTGAACACTGCTCCCTCGACATGACACGGTGACACAGTGGGTTAACACTGCTCCCTCGACATGACACGGTGACACAGTGGGTTAACACAGCTCCCTCGACATGACACGGTGACACAGTGGGTTAACACTGCTGCCTCACTGTGACACAGTGGTTAACACTGCTGTCTCACAGCGACACGGTGACACAGTGGGTTAACACTGCGCCCTCACAGTGACACAGTGGGTTAACACTGCTGCCTCACTGTGACACAGTGGTTAACACTGCTGTCTCACAGTGACACGGTGACACAGTGGGTTAACACTGCTGCCTCACAGTGACACGGTAGCACAGTGGGTTAACACTGCACCCTCACAGTGACACGGTGGCACCGTGGGTTAACACTGCTGCCTCACAGTGACATGGTGGCACAGTGGGTTAACACTGCTGCCTCACCGTGACACGGTTACACAGTGGGTTAACACTGCTGTCTCACAGTGACACAGTGGCACAGTGGGTTAACACTGCTGCCTCACAGTGACACGGTGACACAGTGGGTTAACACTGCTGCCTCACCGTGACACGGTGACACAGTGGGTTAACACTGCTGCCTCACAGTGACACGGTGACACAGTGGGTTAACACTGCTGTCTCACAGTGACACGGTGACACAGTGGGTTAACACTGCTGCCTCACAGCGACACGGTGACACAGTGGGTTAACACTGCTGTCTCACAGTGACACGGTGACACAGTGGGTTAACACTGCTGTCTCACAGTGACACGGTGACACAGTGGTTAACACTGCTGCCTCACAGTGACACGGTGACACAGTGGGTTAACACTGCTGCCTCACCGTGACACGGTGACACAGTGGGTTAACACTGCTGCCTCACAGTGACACGGTGACACAGTGGGTTAACACTGCTGTCTCACAGCGACACGGTGGCACAGTGGGTTAACACTGCTGTCTCACAGTGACACGGTGACACAGTGGTTAACACTGCTGCCTCACAGTGACACGGTGACACAGTGGGTTAACACTGCTGTCTCACAGTGACACGGTGGCACAGTGGGTTAACACTGCTGTCTCACAGTGACACGGTGACACAGTGGGTTAACACTGCTGTCTCACAGTGACACGGTGACACAGTGGGTTAACACTGCTGCCTCACAGCGACACGGTGGCACAGTGGGTTAACACTGCTGCCTCACAGTGACACGGTGCCACAGTGGGTTAACACTGCTGTCTCACAGTGACACAGTGGGTTAACACTGCTGTCTCACAGTGACATGGTGGCACAGTGGGTTAACACTGCTGCCTCACCGTGACATGGTTGCACAGTGGGTTAACACTGCTGTCTCACAGTGACACAGTGGCACAGTGGGTTAACACTGCTGTCTCACAGCGACACGGTGACACAGTGGGTTAACACTGCGCCCTCACAGTGACACAGTGGGTTAACACTGCTGTCTCACAGTGACACGGTGGCACAGTGTGTTAACACTGCTGTCTCACAGTGACACGGTGACACAGTGGGTTAACACTGCTGCCTCACAGTGACACGGTGACACAGTGGGTTAACACTGCTGCCTCACAGTGACACGGTGACACAGTGTGTTAACACTGCTGTCTCACAGTGACACGGTGACACAGTGGGTTAACACTGCTGCCTCACAGTGACACGGTGACACAGTGGGTTAACACTGCTGCCTCACAGCGACACGGTGAAAAAGTGGGTTAACACTGCTGCCTCACAGCGTCACGGTGACACAGTGGGTTAACACTGCTCCCTCACAGTGACACGGTGACAGTGGGTTAACACTGCTGTCTCACAGTGACACGGTGACACAGTGTGTTAACACTGCTGTCTCACAGTGACACGGTGACACAGTGGGTTAACACTGCTGCCTCACAGTGACACGGTGACACAGTGGGTTAACACTGCTGTCTCACAGCGACACGGTGACACAGTGGGTTAACACTGCTGCCTCACAGCGACACGGTGACACAGTGGGTTAACACTGCTCCCTCGACATGACACGGTGACACAGTGGGTTAACACTGCTGCCTCACAGCGACACGGTGACACAGTGGGTTAACACTGCTGCCTCACGGTGACACAGTGGGTTAACACTGCTGCCTCACAGTGACACGGTGGCACAGTGGGTTAACACTGCTCCCTCATCATGACATGGTGACACAGTGGGTTAACACTGCTGCCTCACAGTGACACGGTGACAGTGGGTTAACACTGCTGTCTCACAGCGACACGGTGACACAGTGGGTTAACACTGCTGCCTCACAGTGACACGGTGACACAGTGGGTTAACACTGCTGCCTCACAGTGACACGGTGACAGTGGGTTAACACTGCTGTCTGACAGCGACACGGTGACACAGTGGGTTAACACTGCTGCCTCACAGTGACACGGTGACACAGTGGGTTAACACTGCTGCCTCACTGTGACACAGTGGTTAAAACTGCTGTCTCACAGTGACACGGTGACACAGTGGGTTAACACTGCGCCCTCACAGTGACACAGTGGGTTAACACTGCTGTCTCACAGTGACACGGTGACACAGTGGGTTAACACTGCTGTCTCACAGTGACACGGTGACACAGTGGGTTAACACTGCTGCCTCACAGTGACACGGTGACACAGTGGGTTAACACTGCTGTCTCACAGTGACACGGTGACACAGTGGGTTAACACTGCTGCCTCACAGTGACACGGTGACACAGTGGGTTAACACTGCTGCCTCACAGTGACACGGTGACACAGTGGGTTAACACTGCTGTCTCACAGCGACACGGTGACACAGTGGGTTAACACTGCTGCCTCACAGTGACACGGTGGCACAGTGGGTTAACACTGATCCCTCATCATGACATGGTGACACAGTGGGTTAACACTGCTGCCTCACAGTGACACGGTGACACAGTGGGTTAACACTGCTGCCTTACAGTGACACGGTGACACAGTGGTTAACACTGCTGTCTCACAGTGACACGGTGACACAATGGGTTAACACTGCTGCCTCACAGTGACACGGTGACAGTGGGTTAACACTGCTGTCTCACAGTGACACGGTGACACAGTGGGTTAACACTGCTGCCTCACAGTGACACGGTGACACAGTGGGTTAACACTGCTCCCTCACGGTGACACAGTGGGTTAACACTGCTGCCTCACAGTGACACGGTGACACAGTGGTTAACACTGCTGTCTCACAGTGACACGGTGGCACAGTGGGTTAACACTGCTGTCTCACAGTGACACGGTAGCACAGTGGGTTAACACTGCTGCCTCACAGTGACACGGTGACACAGTGGGTTAACACTGCTGCCTCACAGCGACACGGTGACACAGTGGGTTAACACTGCTGCCTCACAGTGACACGGTGACACAGTGGGTTAACACTGCTGCCCCACAGTGACACGGTGACACAGTGGTTAACACTGCTGTCTCACAGTGACACGGTAGCACAGTGGGTTAACACTGCTGCCTCACAGTGACACGGTGACACAGTGGGTTAACACTGCTGTCTCACAGCGACACGGTGACACATTGGGTTAACACTGCTGCCTCACAGTGACACGGTGACACAGTGGGTTAACACTGCTGCCTCACAGCGACACGGTGACACAGTGGGTTAACACTGCTGCCTCACAGCGACACGGTGAAAAAGTGGGTTAACACTGCTGCCTCACAGTGACACGGTGGCACAGTGGGTTAACACTGCTGCCTCACGGTGACACAGTGGGTGAACACTGCTCCCTCGACATGACACGGTGACACAGTGGTTTAACACTGCTGCCTCACGGTGACACAGTGACACAGTGGGTTAACACTGCTGCCTCACAGTGACACGGTGGCACAGTGGGTTAACACTGCTCCCTCATCATGACATGGTGACACAGTGGGTTAACACTGCTGCCTCACAGTGACACGGTGACACAGTGGGTCAACACTGCTGTCTCACAGTGACACGGTGACACAGTGGGTTAACACTGCTGTCTCACAGTGACACGGTGACACAGTGGGTTAACACTGCTGTCTCACAGTGACACGGTGACACAGTGGGTTAACACTGCTGTCTCACAGTGACACAGTGGGTTAACACTGCTGTCTCACAGTGACACAGTGGGTTAACACTGCTGTCTCACAGTGACACAATGGGTTAACACTGCTGTCTCACAGTGACACGGTGACACAGTGGTTAACACTGCTGTCTCACAGTGACACGGTGACACAGTGGGTTAACACTGCTGCCTCACAGTGACACGGTAGCACAGTGGGTTAACACTGCTGCCTCACAGTGACACGGTGACACAGTGGGTTAACACTGCTGTCTCACAGTGACACGGTAGCACAGTGGGTTAACACTGCTGTCTCACAGTGACACGGTAACACAGTGGGTTAACACTGCTGCCTCACAGTGACACGGTAGCACAGTGGGTTAACACCGCTGCCTCACAGTGACACGGTGACACAGTGGGTTAACACTGCTGTCTCACAGTGACACGGTAGCACAGTGGGTTAACACTGCTGCCTCACAGCGACACGGTGACACAGTGGGTTAACACTGCTGCCTCACAGTGACACGGTGACACAGTGGGTAAACACTGCTGTCTCACGGTGACACAGTGGGTTAACACTGCTGCCTCACAGTGACACGGTGACACAGTGGGTTAACACTGCTGTCTCACAGCGACACGGTGAAAAAGTGGGTTAACACTGCTGCCTCACAGTGACACGGTGACACAGTGGGTGAACACTGCTCCCACGACATGACACGGTGACACAGTGGGTTAACACTGCTCCCTCGACATGACACGGTGACACAGTGGGTTAACACAGCTCCCTCGACATGACACGGTGACACAGTGGGTTAACACTGCTGCCTCACTGTGACACAGTGGTTAACACTGCTGTCTCACAGCGACACGGTGACACAGTGGGTTAACACTGCGCCCTCACAGTGACACAGTGGGTTAACACTGCTGCCTCACTGTGACACAGTGGTTAACACTGCTGTCTCACAGTGACACGGTGACACAGTGGGTTAACACTGCTGCCTCACAGTGACACGGTAGCACAGTGGGTTAACACTGCACCCTCACAGTGACACGGTGGCACCGTGGGTTAACACTGCTGCCTCACAGTGACATGGTGGCACAGTGGGTTAACACTGCTGCCTCACCGTGACACGGTTACACAGTGGGTTAACACTGCTGTCTCACAGTGACACAGTGGCACAGTGGGTTAACACTGCTGCCTCACAGTGACACGGTGACACAGTGGGTTAACACTGCTGCCTCACCGTGACACGGTGACACAGTGGGTTAACACTGCTGCCTCACAGTGACACGGTGACACAGTGGGTTAACACTGCTGTCTCACAGTGACACGGTGACACAGTGGGTTAACACTGCTGCCTCACAGCGACACGGTGACACAGTGGGTTAACACTGCTGTCTCACAGTGACACGGTGACACAGTGGGTTAACACTGCTGTCTCACAGTGACACGGTGACACAGTGGTTAACACTGCTGCCTCACAGTGACACGGTGACACAGTGGGTTAACACTGCTGCCTCACCGTGACACGGTGACACAGTGGGTTAACACTGCTGCCTCACAGTGACACGGTGACACAGTGGGTTAACACTGCTGTCTCACAGCGACACGGTGGCACAGTGGGTTAACACTGCTGTCTCACAGTGACACGGTGACACAGTGGTTAACACTGCTGCCTCACAGTGACACGGTGACACAGTGGGTTAACACTGCTGTCTCACAGTGACACGGTGGCACAGTGGGTTAACACTGCTGTCTCACAGTGACACGGTGACACAGTGGGTTAACACTGCTGTCTCACAGTGACACGGTGACACAGTGGGTTAACACTGCTGCCTCACAGCGACACGGTGGCACAGTGGGTTAACACTGCTGCCTCACAGTGACACGGTGCCACAGTGGGTTAACACTGCTGTCTCACAGTGACACAGTGGGTTAACACTGCTGTCTCACAGTGACATGGTGGCACAGTGGGTTAACACTGCTGCCTCACCGTGACATGGTTGCACAGTGGGTTAACACTGCTGTCTCACAGTGACACAGTGGCACAGTGGGTTAACACTGCTGTCTCACAGCGACACGGTGACACAGTGGGTTAACACTGCGCCCTCACAGTGACACAGTGGGTTAACACTGCTGTCTCACAGTGACACGGTGGCACAGTGTGTTAACACTGCTGTCTCACAGTGACACGGTGACACAGTGGGTTAACACTGCTGCCTCACAGTGACACGGTGACACAGTGGGTTAACACTGCTGCCTCACAGTGACACGGTGACACAGTGTGTTAACACTGCTGTCTCACAGTGACACGGTGACACAGTGGGTTAACACTGCTGCCTCACAGTGACACGGTGACACAGTGGGTTAACACTGCTGCCTCACAGCGACACGGTGAAAAAGTGGGTTAACACTGCTGCCTCACAGCGTCACGGTGACACAGTGGGTTAACACTGCTCCCTCACAGTGACACGGTGACAGTGGGTTAACACTGCTGTCTCACAGTGACACGGTGACACAGTGTGTTAACACTGCTGTCTCACAGTGACACGGTGACACAGTGGGTTAACACTGCTGCCTCACAGTGACACGGTGACACAGTGGGTTAACACTGCTGTCTCACAGCGACACGGTGACACAGTGGGTTAACACTGCTGCCTCACAGCGACACGGTGACACAGTGGGTTAACACTGCTCCCTCGACATGACACGGTGACACAGTGGGTTAACACTGCTGCCTCACAGCGACACGGTGACACAGTGGGTTAACACTGCTGCCTCACGGTGACACAGTGGGTTAACACTGCTGCCTCACAGTGACACGGTGGCACAGTGGGTTAACACTGCTCCCTCATCATGACATGGTGACACAGTGGGTTAACACTGCTGCCTCACAGTGACACGGTGACAGTGGGTTAACACTGCTGTCTCACAGCGACACGGTGACACAGTGGGTTAACACTGCTGCCTCACAGTGACACGGTGACACAGTGGGTTAACACTGCTGCCTCACAGTGACACGGTGACAGTGGGTTAACACTGCTGTCTGACAGCGACACGGTGACACAGTGGGTTAACACTGCTGCCTCACAGTGACACGGTGACACAGTGGGTTAACACTGCTGCCTCACTGTGACACAGTGGTTAACACTGCTGTCTCACAGTGACACGGTGACACAGTGGGTTAACACTGCGCCCTCACAGTGACACAGTGGGTTAACACTGCTGTCTCACAGTGACACGGTGACACAGTGGGTTAACACTGCTGTCTCACAGTGACACGGTGACACAGTGGGTTGACACGGTGACACAGTGGGTTAACACTGCTCCCTCGCAGTCACACGGTGACACAGTGGGTTAACACTGCTGCCTCACGGTGACACAGTGGGTTAACACTGCTGCCTCTCAGTGACACGGTGACACAGTGGGTTAACACTGCTGCCTCACAGTGACACGGTGACACAGTGGGTTAACACTGCTGTCTCACAGTGACACGGGGACACAGTGGGTTAACACTTCTGCCTCACAGCGACACGGTGACACAGTGGGTTAACACTGCTGCCTCACAGCGACACGGTGACACAGTGGTTAACACTGCTGTCTCACAGCGACACGGTGACACATTGGGTTAACACTGCTGCCTCACAGTGACACAGTGACACAGTGGGTTAACACTGCTGCCTCACAGTGACACGGTGACACAGTGGGTTAACACTGCTGCCTCACAGTGACACGGTGACACAGTGGGTTAACACTGCTGTCTCACAGTGACACGGTGACACAGTGGGTTGACACGGTGACACAGTGGGTTAACACTGCTCCCTCGCAGTGACACGGTGACACAGTGGGTTAACACTGCTGCCTCACGGTGACACAGTGGGTTAACACTGCTGCCTCTCAGTGACACGGTGACACAGTGGGTTAACACTGCTGCCTCACAGTGACACGATGACACAGTGGGTTAACACTGCTGTCTCACAGTGACACGGTGACACAGTGGGTTAACACTTCTGCCTCACAGCGACACGGTGACACAGTGGGTTAACACTGCTGCCTCACAGCGACACGGTGACAGAGTGGGTTAACACTGCTGTCTCACAGCGACACGGTGACACATTGGGTTAACACTGCTGCCTCACAGTGACACGGTGACACAGTGGGTTAACACTGCTGCCTCACAGTGACACGGTGACACAGTGGGTTAACACTTCTGCCTCACAGTGACACGGTGACACAGTGGGTTAACACTGCTGCCTCACAGTGACACGATGACACAGTGGGTTAACACTGCTGTCTCACAGTGACACGGTGACACAGTGGGTTAACACTGCTGCCTCACAGTGACACGGTGACACAGTGGGTTAACACTGCTGTCTCACAGTGACACGGTGACACAGTGGTTAACACTGCTGCCTCACAGTGACACGGTGACACAGTGGTTAACACTGCTGCCTCAAAGTGACACGGTGGCACAGTGGGTTAACACTGCTGCCTCTCAGTGACACGGTGACACAGTGGGTTAACACTGCTGTCTCACAGTGACACGGTGGCACAGTGGGTTAACACTGCTGTCTCACAGTGACACGGTGACACAGTGGGTTAACACTGCTGTCTCACAGTGACACGGTGACACAGTGGGTTAACACTGCTGCCTCTCAGTGACACGGTGACACAGTGGGTTAACACTGCTGTCTCACAGTGACACGGTGACACAGTGGGTTAACACTGCTGTCTCACAGTGACACGGTGACACAGTGGGTTAACACTGCTCCCTCACAGTGACACAGTGGGTTAACACTGCTGTTTCACAGTGACACGGTGACACAGTGGTTAACACTGCTGTCTCACAGTGACACGGTGACACAGTGTGTTAACACTGCTGCCTCACAGTGACACGGTGACACAGTGGGTTAACACTGCTGCCTCACAGTGACACGGTAGCACAGTGGGTTAACACTGCTGCCTCACAGTGACACGGTGACACAGTGGGTTAACACTGCTGTCTCACAGTGACACGGTAGCACAGTGGGTTAACACTGCTGTCTCACAGTGACACGGTGACACAGTGGGTTAACACTGCTGTCTGACAGCGACACGGTGACACAGTGGGTTAACACTGCTGTCTCACAGTGACACGGTGACACAGTGGGTTAACACTGCTGTCTCACAGTGACACGGTAGCACAGTGGGTTAACACTGCTGCCTCACCGTGACACGGTTACACAGTGGGTTAACACTGCTGTCTCACAGTGACACAGTGGCACAGTGGGTTAACACTGCTGCCTCACAGCGACACGGTGGCACAGTGGGTTAACACTGCTGCCTCACCGTGACACGGTTACACAGTGGGTTAACACTGCTGTCTCACAGTGACACAGTGGCACAGTGGGTTAACACTGCTGCCTCACAGCGACACGGTGGCACAGTGGGTTAACACTGCTGTCTCACAGTGACACGGTGACACAGTGGGTTAACACTGCTGCCTCACAGTGACATGGTGGCACAGTGGGTTAACACTGCTGCCTCACAGTGACACGGTGACACAGTGAGTTAACACTGCTGTCTCACAGTGACACGGTGGCACAGTGGGTTAACACTGCTGTCTCACAGTGACACGGTGACACAGTGGGTTAACACTGCTGTCTGACAGCGACACGGTGACACAGTGGGTTAACACTGCTGTCTCACAGTGACACGGTGACACAGTGGGTTAACACTGCTGTCTCACAGTGACACGGTAGCACAGTGGGTTAACACTGCTGCCTCACCGTGACACGGTTACACAGTGGGTTAACACTGCTGTCTCACAGTGACACAGTGGCACAGTGGGTTAACACTGCTGCCTCACAGCGACACGGTGGCACAGTGGGTTAACACTGCTGTCTCACAGTGACACGGTGACACAGTGGGTTAACACTGCTGCCTCTCAGTGACACGGTGACACAGTGGGTTAACACTGCTGTCTCACAGTGACACGGTGGCACAGTGGGTTAACACTGCTCCCTCACAGTGACACAGTGGGTTAACACTGCTGTCTCACAGTGACACGGTGACACAGTGGGTTAACACTGCTGCCTCACAGTGACACGGTAGCACAGTGGGTTAACACTGCTGCCTCACCGTGACACGGTTACACAGTGGGTTAACACTGCTGTCTCACAGTGACACAGTGGCACAGTGGGTTAACACTGCTGCCTCACAGCGACACGGTGGCACAGTGGGTTAACACTGCTGTCTCACAGTGACACGGTGACACAGTGGGTTAACACTGCTGTCTCACAGTGACACGGTGACACAGTGGGTTAACACTGCTGCCTCTCAGTGACACGGTGACACAGTGGGTTAACACTGCTGCCTCACAGTGACACGGTGACACAGTGGGTTAACACTGCTGTCTCACTGTGACACGGTGACACAGTGGTTAACACTGCTGCCTCACAGTGACACGGTGACACAGTGGTTAACACTACTGTCTCACAGTGACACGGTGACACAGTGGGTTAACACTGCTGCCTCACAGTGAAACGGTAGCACAGTGGGTTAACACTGCTCCCTCACTGTGACACAGTGGTTAACACTGCTGTCTCACATTGACACGGTAGCACAGTGGGTTAACACTGCTGCCTCACTGTGACACAGTGGTTAACACTGCTGTCTCACAGCGACACGGTGACACAGTGGGTTAACACTGCGCCCTCACAGTGACACAGTGGGTTAACACTGCTGCCTGACTGTGACACAGTGGTTAACACTGCTGTCTGACAGTGACACGGTGACACAGTGGGTTAACACTGCTGCCTCACAGTGGCACGGTGACACAGTGGGTTAACACTGCTGTCTCACAGTGACACGGTGACACAGTGGTTAACACTGCTGTCTGACAGTGACACAGTGACACAGTGGGTTAACACTGCTGCCTCACAGTGACACGGTGACACAGTGGTTAACACTGCTGCCTCACAGTGACACGGTGACACAGTGGGTTAACACTGCTGTCTCACAGTGACACGGTGACACAGTGGGTTAACACTGCTGCCTCACAGTGACACGGTGACACAGTGGGTTAACACTGCTGCCTCATAGTGACACGGTGACACAGTGGGTTAACACTGCTGTCTCACAGTGACACGGTGACACAGTGGGTTAACACTGCTGCCTCACAGTGACACGGTGACACAGTGGTTAACACTGCTGTCTCACATTGACACGGTAGCACAGTGGGTTAACACTGCTGCCTCACTGTGACACGGTGACACAGTGGGTTAACACTGCTGTCTCACAGTGACACGGTGACACAATGGGTTAACACTGCTGCCTCACAGTGACACGGTGACACAGTGGTTAACACTGCTGTCTCACAGTGACACGGTGACACAGTGGGTTAACACTGCTGCCTCACAGTGACACGGTGACACAGTGGGTTAACACTGCTGCCTCACAGTGACACGGTGACACAGTGGGTTAACACTGCTGTCTCACAGCGACACGGTGACACAGTGGGTTAACACTGCTGCCTCACAGTGACACGGTAGCACAGTGGGTTAACACTGCTGTCTCACAGCGACACGGTGACACAGTGGGTTAACACTGCTGCCTCACAGTGACACGGTAGCACAGTGGGTTAACACTGCTGTCTCACAGCGACACGGTGACACAGTGGGTTAACACTGCTGCCTCACAGTGACACGGTAGCACAGTGGGTTAACACTGCTGTCTCACAGCGACACGGTGACACAGTGGGTTAACACTGCTGCCTCACAGTGACACGGTGGCACAGTGGGTTAACACTGCTGCCTCACAGTGACACGGTGACACAGTGGGTAAACACTGCTGCCTCACAGTGACACGGTGACACAGTGGGTTAACACTGCTGACTCACAGCGACACGGTGACACAGTGGGTTAACACTGCTGCCTCACAGTGACACGGTAGCACAGTGGGTTAACACTGCACCCTCACAGTGACACGGTGGCACCGTGGGTTAACACTGCTGCCTCACAGTGACACGGTGACACAGTGGGTTAACACTGCTGCCTCACAGTGACACGGTGACACAGTGGGTTAACACTGCTGTCTCACAGTGACACGGTGACACAGTGGGTTAACACTGCACCCTCACAGTGACACGGTGGCACCGTGGGTTAACACTGCTGCCTCACAGTGACACGGTGACACAGTGGGTTAACACTGCTGTCTCACAGTGACACGGTGACACAGTGGGTTAACACTGCTGCCTCACAGTGACACGGTGACACAGTGGTTAACACTGCTGTCTCACATTGACACGGTAGCACCGTGGGTTAACACTGCTGTCTCACAGTGACACGGTGACACAGTGGGTTAACACTGCTGCCTCACAGTGACACGGTGACACAGTGGGTTAACACTGCTGCCTCACTGTGACACGGTGACACAGTGGGTTAACACTGCTGTCTCACAGTGACACGGTGACACAATGGGTTAACACTGCTGCCTCACAGTGACACGGTGACACAGTGGTTAACACTGCTGTCTCACAGTGACACGGTGACACAGTGGGTTAACACTGCTGCCTCACAGTGACACAGTGACACAGTGGGTTAACACTGCTGCCTCACAGTGACACGGTGACACAGTGGGTTAACACTGCTGCCTCACAGTGACACGGTAGCACAGTGGGTTAACACTGCTGCCTCACAGTGACACAGTGGGTTAACACTGCTGCCTCACAGTGACACGGTAGCACAGTGGGTTAACACTGCTTCCTCACAGTGACACGGTGACACAGTGGGTTAACACTGCTGTCTCACAGTGACACGGTGACACAGTGGGTTAACACTGCTGTCTCACAGTGACACGGTAGCACAGTGGATTAACACTGCTGCCTCACAGTGACACAGTGGGTTAACACTGCTGCCTCACAGTGACACGGTAGCACAGTGGGTTAACACTGCTGTCTCACAGTGACACGGTGACACAGTGGGTTAACACTGCTGTCTCACAGTGACACGGTGGCACAGTGGGTTAACACTGCTGCCTCACAGCGACACGGTGACACAGTGGGTTAACACTGCTGTCTCACAGTGACACGGTGACACAGTGGTTAACACTGCTGCCTCACAGTGACACGGTGACACAGTGGGTTAACACTGCTTTCTCACAGTGACACGGTGACACAGTGGGTTAACACTGCTGCCTCACTGTGACACGGTGGCACCGTGGGTTAACACTGCTGCCTCACAGTGACACGGTGACACAGTGGGTTAACACTGCTGTCTCACAGTGACACGGTGACACAGTGGGTTAACACTGCTGTCTCACAGTGACACGGTGGCACAGTGGGTTAACACTGCTGCCTCACAGCGACACGGTGACACAGTGGGTTAACACTGCTGTCTCACAGTGACACGGTGACACAGTGGTTAACACTGCTGCCTCACAGTGACACGGTGACACAGTGGGTTAACACTGCTGTCTCACAGTGACACGGTTACACAGTGGGTTAACACTGCTGTCTCACAGCGACACGGTGACACAGTGGGTTAACACTGCTGCCTCACAGTGACACGGTGACACAGTGGGTTAACACTGCTGTCTCACAGCGACACGGTGACACAGTGGGTTAACACTGCTGTCTCACAGTGACACGGTAGCACAGTGGGTTAACACTGCACCCTCACAGTGACACGGTGGCACCGTGGGTTAACACTGCTGCCTCACAGTGACATGGTGACACAGTGGGTTAACACTGCTGTCTCACAGTGACACGGTGACACAGTGGGTTAACACTGCTGCCTCACAGCGACACGGTGACACAGTGGGTTAACACTGCTGCCTCACAGCGACACGGTGACACAGTGGGTTAACACTGCTGTCTCACAGTGACACGGTGGCACCGTGGGTTAACACTGCTGTCTCACAGTGACACGGTGACACAGTGGGTTAACACTGCTGCCTCACAGTGACATGGTGACACAGTGGGTTAACACTGCTGTCTCACAGTGACACGGTGACACAGTGGGTTAACACTGCTGTCTCACAGTGACACGGTGACACAGTGGGTTAACACTGCTGTCTGACAGCGACACGGTGACACAGTGGGTTAACACTGCTGTCTCACAGTGACACGGTGACACAGTGGGTTAACACTGCTGTCTCTCAGTGACACGGTGACACAGTGGGTTAACACTGCTGTCTCACAGTGACACGGTGACACAGTGGGTTAACACTGCTGCCTCACAGCGACACGGTGGCACAGTGGGTTAACACTGCTGTCTCACAGTGACACAGTGGGTTAACACTGCTGTCTCACAGTGACACGGTGACACAGTGGTTAACACTGCTGTCTCACAGTGACACGGTGACACAGTGGGTTAACACTGCTGTCTCACAGTGACATGGTGGCACAGTGGGTTAACACTGCTGCCTCACCGTGACACGGTTACACAGTGGGTTAACACTGCTGTCTCACAGTGACACGGTGACACAGTGGGTTAACACTGCTGTCTCACAGTGACACGGTGACACAGTGGGTTAACACTGCTACCTCACAGTGACACGGTGACACAGTGGGTTAACACTGCTGTCTCACAGTGACACAGTGGCACAGTGGGTTAACACTGCTGTCTCACAGTGACACGGTGACACAGTGGTTAACACTGCTGTCTCACAGCGACACGGTGACACAGTGGGTTAACACTGCGCCCTCACAGTGACACAGTGGGTTAACACTGCTGTCTCACAGTGACACGGTGGCACAGTGTGTTAACACTGCTGTCTCACAGTGACACGGTGACACAGTGGGTTAACACTGCTGCCTCACAGTGACACGGTAGCACAGTGGGTTAACACTGCTGCCTCACAGTGACACGGTGACACAGTGGGTTAACACTGCTGTCTCACAGTGACACGGTGACACAGTGGGTTGACACGGTGACACAGTGGGTTAACACTGCTCCCTCGCAGTGACACGGTGACACAGTGGGTTAACACTGCTGCCTCACGGTGACACAGTGGGTTAACACTGCTGCCTCTCAGTGACACGGTGACACAGTGGGTTAACACTGCTGCCTCACAGTGACACGGTGACACAGTGGGTTAACACTGCTGTCTTACAGTGACTCGGTGACACATTGGGTTAACACTGCTGCCTCACAGTGACACGGTGGCACAGTGGGTTAACACTGCTGCCTCACAGTGACACGGTGACACAGTGGGTTAACACTGCTGCCTCTCAGTGACACGGTGACACAGTGGGTTAACACTGCTGCCTCTCAGTGACACGGTGACACAGTGGGTTAACACTGCTGTCTCACAGTGACACGGTGACACAGTGGGTTAACACTGCTGTCTCACAGTGACACGGTGACACAGTGGGTTAACACTGCTCCCTCACAGTGACACAGTGGGTTAACACTGCTGTTTCACAGTGACACGGTGACACAGTGGTTAACACTGCTGCCTCACAGTGACACGGTGACACAGTGGGTTAACACTGCTGCCTCACAGTGACACGGTAGCACAGTGGGTTAACACTGCTGCCTCACAGTGACACGGTGACACAGTGGGTTAACACTGCTGTCTCACAGTGACACGGTAGCACAGTGGGTTAACACTGCTGCCTCACCGTGACACGGTTACACAGTGGGTTAACACTGCTGTCTCACAGTGACACAGTGGCACAGTGGGTTAACACTGCTGTCTCACAGCGACACGGTGGCACAGTGGGTTAACACTGCTGTCTCACAGTGACACGGTGACACAGTGGGTTAACACTGCTGCCTCTCAGTGACACGGTGACACAGTGGGTTAACACTGCTGTCTCACAGTGACACGGTGGCACAGTGGGTTAACACTGCTCCCTCACAGTGACACAGTGACACAGTGGGTTAACACTGCTGTCTCACTGTGACACGGTGACACAGTGGTTAACACTGCTGCCTCACAGTGACACGGTGACACAGTGGTTAACACTACTGTCTCACAGTGACACGGTGACACAGTGGGTTAACACTGCTGCCTCACAGTGACACGGTAGCACAGTGGGTTAACACTGCTGCCTCACTGTGACACAGTGGTTACCACTGCTGTCTCACAGCGACACGGTGACACAGTGGGTTAACACTGCTGCCTCACTGTGACACAGTGGTTAACACTGCTCCCTCACAGTGACACAGTGGGTTAACACTGCTGTCTGACAGCGACACGGTGACACAGTGGGTTAACACTGCTGCCTCACTGTGACACAGTGGTTAACACTGCTCCCTCACAGTGACACAGTGGGTTAACACTGCTGCCTCTCAGTGACACGGTGACACAGTGGGTTAACACTGCTGTCTCACAGTGACACGGTGGCACAGTGGGTTAACACTGCTGCCTCACAGTGACACGGTGACACAGTGGGTTAACACTGCTGCCTCACAGAGACACGGTGACACAGTGGGTTAACACTGCTCCCTCACAGTGACACAGTGGGTTAACACTGCTGCCTCACAGTGACACGGTGACACAGTGGGTTAACACTGCTGTCTCACAGTGACACGGTGACACAGTGGGTTAACACTGCTGTCTCACAGTGACACGGTGACACAGTGGGTTAACACTGCTGCCTCACAGTGACACGGTGACACAGTGGGTTAACACTGCTCCCTCACAGTGACACAGTGGGTTAACACTGCTGCCTCACAGTGACACGGTGACACAGTGGGTTAACACTGCTGTCTCACAGCGACACGGTGACACAGTGGGTTAACACTGCTGTCTCACAGTGACACGGTGACACAGTGGTTAACACTGCTGTCTCACAGTGACACGGTGACACAGTGGGTTAACACTGCTGCCTCACAGTGACACGGTAGCACAGTGGGTTAACACTGCACCCTCACAGTGACACGGTGGCACCGTGGGTTAACACTGCTGTCTCACAGTGACACGGTGACACAGTGGTTAACACTGCTGCCTCACAGTGACATGGTGGCACAGTGGGTTAACACTGCTGCCTCACCGTGACACGGTTACACAGTGGGTTAACACTGCTGTCTCACAGTGACACAGTGGCACAGTGGGTTAACACTGCTGTCTCACAGTGACACGGTGACACAGTGAGTTAACACTGCTGTCTCACAGTGACACGGTGGCACAGTGGGTTAACAGTGCTGTCTCACAGTGACACGGTGACACAGTGGGTTAACACTGCTGCCTCACAGTGACACGGTGACACAGTGGGTTAACACTGCTGCCTCACAGTGACACGGTGACACAGTGGGTTAACACTGCTGTCTCACAGTGACACGGTAGCACAGTGGGTTAACACTGCTGCCTCACAGTGACACGGTGGCACAGTGGGTTAACACTGCTGCCTCACAGTGACACGGTGACACAGTGGGTTAACACTGCTGTCTCACAGTGACACGGTGACACAGTGGGTTAACACTGCTGCCTCACAGCGACACGGTGACACAGTGGGTTAACACTGCTGCCTCACAGTGACACGGTGACACAGTGGGTTAACACTGCTGTCTCACAGTGACACGGTGACACATTGGGTTAACACTGCTGCCTCACAGTGATACGGTGACACAGTGGGTTAACACTGCTGCCTCACAGTGACACGGTGACACAGTGGGTTAACACTGCTGTCTCACAGTGACACGGTGACACAGTGGTTAACACTGCTGTCTGACAGCGACACGGTGACACAGTGGGTTAACACTGCTGTCTCACAGTGACACGGTGACACAGTGGGTTAACACTGCTGTCTCACAGTGACACGGTGACACAGTGGGTTAACACTGCTGCCTCACAGTGACACGGTGGCACAGTGGGTTAACACTGCTGTCTCACAGTGACACGGTGACACAGTGGGTTAACACTGCTGTCTCACAGTGACACGGTGACACAGTGGGTTAACACTGCTGTCTCACAGTGACACGGTAGCACAGTGGGTTAACACTGCTGCCTCACAGTGACACGGTGGCACAGTGGGTTAACACTGCTGTCTCACAGTGACACGGTGACACAGTGGGTTAACACTGCTGTCTCACAGTGACACGGTAGCACAGTGGGTTAACACTGCTGCCTCACAGTGACACGGTGGCACAGTGGGTTAACACTGCTGCCTCACAGTGACACGGTGACACAGTGGTTAACACTGCTGTCTCACAGTGACACGGTGACACAGTGGGTTAACACTGCTGCCTCACAGCGACACGGTGACACAGTGGGTTAACACTGCTGCCTCACAGTGACACAGTGGGTTAACACTGCTGCCTCACAGCGACACGGTGACACAGTGGGTTAACACTGCTGTCTGACAGCGACACGGTGACACAGTGGGTTAACACTGCTGTCTGACAGCGACACGGTGACACAGTGGGTTAACACTGCTGTCTCACAGTGACACGGTGACACAGTGGGTTAACACTGCTGTCTGACAGCGACAGGGTGACACAGTGGGTTAACACTGCTGTCTCACAGTGACACGGTGACACAGTGGGTTAACACTGCTGTCTCACATTGACACGGTGACACAGTGGGTTAACACTGCTGCCTCACAGTGACACGGTAGCACAGTGGGTTAACACTGCTGCCTCACAGTGACACGGTGGCACAGTGGGTTAACACTGCTGTCTCACAGTGACACGGTGACACAGTGGGTTAACACTGCTGCCTCACAGTGACACGGTGACACAGTGGGTTAACACTGCTGCCTCACCGTGACACGGTGACACAGTGGGTTAACACTGCTGTCTGACAGCGACACGGTGACACAGTGGGTTAACACTGCTGTCTCACAGTGACACGGTGACACAGTGGTTAACACTGCTGCCTCACAGTGACACGGTGACACAGTGGGTTAACACTGCTGTCTCACAGTGACATGGTGACACAGTGGGTTAACACTGCTGTCTCACAGTGACACGGTGACACAGTGGGTTAACACTGCTGCCTCACAGTGACACGGTGACACAGTGGGTTAACACTGCTGCCTCACAGTGACACGGTGACACAGTGGTTAACACTGCTGTCTCACAGTGACACGGTGACACAGTGGTTAACACTGCTGTCTGACAGCGACACGGTGACACAGTGGGTTAACACTGCTGCCTCACAGCGACACGGTGACACAGTGGGTTAACACTGCTGCCTCACAGTGACACGGTGGCACAGTGGGTTAACACTGCTGTCTCACAGTGACACGGTGACACAGTGGGTTAACACTGCTGTCTCACAGTGACACGGTGACACAGTGGGTTAACACTGCTGCCTCACAGCGACACGGTGGCACAGTGGGTTAACACTGCTGTCTCACAGTGACACAGTGGGTTAACACTGCTGCCTCACAGCGACACGGTGACACAGTGGTTAACACTGCTGCCTCACAGTGACACGTTGACACAGTGGGTGAACACTGCTCCCTCGACATGACACGGTGACACAGTGGGTTAACACTGCTGCCTCACGGTGACACAGTGGGTTAACACTGCTGCCTCACAGTGACACGGTGACACATTGGGTTAACACTGCTGCCTCACAGTGACACGGTGACACAGTGGGTTAACACTGCTGCCTCACAGTGACACGGTGACACAGTGGGTTAACACTGCTGCCTCACAGAGACACGGTGACACAGTGGGTTAACACTGCTGCCTCTCAGTGACACGGTGACACAGTGGGTTAACACTGCTGCCTCACAGTGACACGGTGACACAGTGGGTTAACACTGCTGTCTCACAGTGACACGGTGACAGAGTGGGCTAACACTGCTGCCTCACAGTGACACGGTGACACAGTGGGTTAACACTGCTGCCTCACAGTGACACGGTGACACAGTGAGTTAACACTGCTGTCTCACAGTGACACGGTGGCACAGTGGGTTAACACTGCTGTCTCACAGTGACACGGTGACACAGTGGGTTAACACTGCTGCCTCACAGTGACATGGTGGCACAGTGGGTTAACACTGCTGCCTCACAGTGACACGGTGACACAGTGAGTTAACACTGCTGTCTCACAGTGACACGGTGGCACAGTGGGTTAACACTGCTGTCTCACAGTGACACGGTGACACAGTGGGTTAACACTGCTGTCTGACAGCGACACGGTGACACAGTGGGTTAACACTGCTGTCTCACAGTGACACGGTGACACAGTGGGTTAACACTGCTGTCTCACAGTGACACGGTGACACAGTGGGTTAACACTGCTGCCTCACAGCGACACGGTGGCACAGTGGGTTAACACTGCTGTCTCACAGTGACACAGTGGGTTAACACTGCTGCCTCACAGCGACACGGTGACACAGTGGGTTAACACTGCTGTCTCACAGTGACACGGTGGCACAGTGGGTTAACACTGCTCCCTCATCATGACATGGTGACACAGTGGGTTACCACTGCTGCCTCACGGTGACACAGTGGGTTAACACTGCTGCCTCACAGTGACACGGTGGCACAGTGGGTTAACACTGCTGCCTCACAGTGACACGGTGGCACAGTGCGTTAACACTGCTCCCTCATCATGACATGGTGACACAGTGGGTTAACACTGCTGCCTCACAGGGACACGGTGACAGTGGGTTAACACTGCTGTCTCACAGTGACACGGTGACACAGTGGGTTAACACTGCTGCCTCACAGTGACACGGTGACACAGTGGTTAACACTGCTGTCTCACAGTGACACGGTGGCACAGTGGGTTAACACTGCTGTCTCACAGTGACACGGTGACACAGTGGGTTAACACTACTGTCTCACAGTGACACGGTAGCACAGTGGGTTAACACTGCTGCCTCACAGTGACACGGTGACACAGTGGGTTAACACTGCTGCCTCACAGCGACACGGTGACACAGTGGGTTAACACTGCTGCCTCACAGTGACACGGTGACACAGTGGTTAACACTGCTGCCTCACAGTGACACGGTGACACAGTGGGTTAACACTGCTGCCTCACAGTGACACGGTGACACAGTGGTTAACACTGCTGTCTCACAGTGACACGGTAGCACAGTGGGTTAACACTGCTGCCTCACAGTGACACGGTGACACAGTGGGTTAACACTGCTGTCTCACAGCGACACGGTGACACATTGGGTTAACACTGCTGCCTCACAGTGACACGGTGACACAGTGGGTTAACACTGCTGCCTCACAGCGACACGGTGACACAGTGGGTTAACACTGCTGCCTCACAGCGACACGGTGAAAAAGTGGGTTAACACTGCTGCCTCACAGTGACACGGTGGCACAGTGGGTTAACACTGCTGCCTCACGGTGACACAGTGGGTGAACACTGCTCCCTCGACATGACACGGTGACACAGTGGGTTAACACTGCTGCCTCACGGTGACACAGTGACACAGTGGGGTAACACTGCTGCCTCACAGTGACACGGTGGCACAGTGGGTTAACACTGCTCCCTCATCATGACATGGTGACACAGTGGGTTAACACTGCTGCCTCACAGTGACACGGTGACACAGTGGGTCAACACTGCTGTCTCACAGTGACACGGTGACACAGTGGGTTAACACTGCTGTCTCACAGTGACACGGTGACACAGTGGGTTAACACTGCTGTCTCACAGTGACACGGTGACACAGTGGGTTAACACTGCTGTCTCACAGTGACACAGTGGGTTAACACTGCTGTCTCACAGTGACACAGTGGGTTAACACTGCTGTCTCACAGTGACACAGTGGGTTAACACTGCTGTCTCACAGTGACACGGTGACACAGTGGTTAACACTGCTGTCTCACAGTGACACGGTGACACAGTGGGTTAACACTGCTGCCTCACAGTGACACGGTAGCACAGTGGGTTAACACTGCTGCCTCACAGTGACACGGTGACACAGTGGGTTAACACTGCTGTCTCACAGTGACACGGTAGCACAGTGGGTTAACACTGCTGCCTCACAGCGACACGGTGACACAGTGGGTTAACACTGCTGCCTCACAGTGACACGGTGACCCAGTGGGTTAACACTGCTCCCTCACGGTGACACAGTGGGTTAACACTGCTGCCTCACAGTGACACGGTGACACAGTGGGTTAACACTGCTGTCTCACAGCGACACGGTGAAAAAGTGGGTTAACACTGCTGCCTCACAGTGACACGGTGACACAGTGGGTGAACACTGCTCCCTCGACATGACACGGTGACACAGTGGGTTAACACTGCTGCCTCACTGTGACACAGTGGTTAACACTGCTGTCTCACAGCGACACGGTGACACAGTGGGTTAACACTGCGCCCTCACAGTGACACAGTGGGTTAACACTGCTGCCTCACTGTGACACAGTGGTTAACACTGCTGTCTCACAGTGACACGGTGACACAGTGGGTTAACACTGCTGCCTCACAGTGACACGGTAGCACAGTGGGTTAACACTGCACCCTCACAGTGACACGGTGGCACCGTGGGTTAACACTGCTGCCTCACAGTGACATGGTGGCACAGTGGGTTAACACTGCTGCCTCACCGTGACACGGTTACACAGTGGGTTAACACTGCTGTCTCACAGTGACACAGTGGCACAGTGGGTTAACACTGCTGCCTCACAGTGACACGGTGACACAGTGGGTTAACACTGCTGCCTCACCGTGACACGGTGACACAGTGGGTTAACACTGCTGCCTCACAGTGACACGGTGACACAGTGGGTTAACACTGCTGCCTCACAGTGACACGGTAGCACAGTGGGTTAACACTGCTGCCTCACAGCGACACGGTGACACAGTGGGTTAACACTGCTGTCTCACAGTGACACGGTGACACAGTGGGTTAACACTGCTGTCTCACAGTGACACGGTGACACAGTGGGTTAACACTGCTGCCTCACAGTGACACGGTGACACAGTGGGTTAACACTGCTGTCTCACAGCGACACGGTGGCACAGTGGGTTAACACTGCTGTCTCACAGTGACACGGTGACACAGTGGGTTAACACTGCTGCCTCACAGTGACACGGTGACACAGTGGGTTAACAAAGCTGCCTCACAGTGACACGGTGACACAGTGGGTTAACACTGCTGTCTCACAGTGACACGGTGACACAGTGGGTTAACACTGCTGTCTCACAGTGACACGGTAGCACAGTGGGTTAACACTGCTGCCTCGCAGTGACACGGTGACACAGTGGTTAACACTGCTGCCTCACAGTGACACGGTGACACAGTGGGTTAACACTGCTGTCTCACAGTGACACGGTGGCACAGTGGGTTAACACTGCTGCCTCACAGTGACACGGTGCCACAGTGGGTTAACACTGCTGTCTCACAGTGACACAGTGGGTTAACACTGCTGTCTCACAGTGACACGGTGACACAGTGGTTAACACTGCTGTCTCACAGTGACACGGTGACACTGTGGGTTAACACTGCTGTCTCACAGTGACATGGTGGCACAGTGGGTTAACACTGCTGCCTCACCGTGACACGGTTGCACAGTGGGTTAACACTGCTGTCTCACAGTGACACAGTGGCACAGTGGGTTAACACTGCTGTCTCACAGCGACACGGTGACACAGTGGGTTAACACTGCGCCCTCACAGTGACACAGTGGGTTAACACTGCTGTCTCACAGTGACACGGTGGCACAGTGTGTTAACACTGCTGTCTCACAGTGACACGGTGACACAGTGGGTTAACACTGCTGCCTCACAGTGACACGGTGACACAGTGGGTTAACACTGCTGCCTCACAGTGACACGGTGACACAGTGTGTTAACACTGCTGTCTCACAGTGACACGGTGACACAGTGGGTTAACACTGCTGCCTCACAGTGACACGGTGACACAGTGGGTTAACACTGCTGCCTCACAGCGACACGGTGAAAAAGTGGGTTAACACTGCTGCCTCACAGCGACACGGTGACACAGTGGGTTAACACTGCTCCCTCACAGTGACACGGTGACAGTGGGTTAACACTGCTGTCTCACAGTGACACGGTGACACAGTGTGTTAACACTGCTGTCTCACAGTGACACGGTGACACAGTGGGTTAACACTGCGCCCTCACAGTGACACGGTGACACAGTGGGTAAACACTGCTGTCTCACAGTGACACGGTGACACAGTGGGTTAACACTGCTGTCTCACAGCGACACGGTGACACAGTGGGTTAACACTGCTGCCTCACAGCGACACGGTGACACAGTGGGTTAACACTGCTCCCTCGACATGACACGGTGACACAGTGGGTTAACACTGCTGCCTCACAGCGACACGGTGACACAGTGGGTTAACACTGCTGCCTCACGGTGACACAGTGGGTTAACACTGCTGCCTCACAGTGACACGGTGGCACAGTGGGTTAACACTGCTCCCTCATCATGACATGGTGACACAGTGGGTTAACACTGCTGCCTCACAGTGACAAGGTGACAGTGGGTTAACACTGCTGTCTCACAGCGACACGGTGACACAGTGGGTTAACACTGCTGCCTCACAGTGACACGGTGACACAGTGGGTTAACACTGCTGTTTCACAGTGACACGGTGACACAGTGGGTTAACACTGCTGCCTCACAGTGACACGGTGACAGTGGGTTAACACTGCTGTCTGACAGCGACACGGTGACACAGTGGGTTAACACTGCTGCCTCACAGTGACACGGTGACACAGTGGGTCAACACTGCTGTCTCACAGTGACACGGTGACACAGTGGGTTAACACTGCTGTCTCACAGTGACACGGTGACACAGTGGGTTAACACTGCTGTCTCACAGTGACACGGTGACACAGTGGGTTAACACTGCTGTCTCACAGTGACACGGTGACACAGTGGGTTAACACTGCTGTCTCACAGTGACACAGTGGGTTAACACTGCTGTCTCACAGTGACACAGTGGGTGAACACTGCTGTCTCACAGTGACACGGTGACACAGTGGTTAACACTGCTGTCTCACAGTGACACGGTGACACAGTGGGTTAACACTGCTGTCTCACAGTGACACAGTGGGTTAACACTGCTGTCTCACAGTGACACGGTGACACAGTGTGTTAACACTGCTGCCTCACAGTGACACGGTGGCACAGTGGGTTAACACTGCTCCCTCATCATGACATGGTGACACAGTGGGTTACCACTGCTGCCTCACGGTGACACAGTGGGTTAACACTGCTGCCTCACAGTGACACGGTGGCACAGTGGGTTAACACTGCTGCCTCACAGTGACACGGTGGCACAGTGCGTTAACACTGCTCCCTCATCATGACATGGTGACACAGTGGGTTAACACTGCTGCCTCACAGTGACACGGTGACAGTGGGTTAACACTGCTGTCTCACAGTGACACGGTGACACAGTGGGTTAACACTGCTGCCTCACAGTGACACGGTGACACAGTGGTTAACACTGCTGTCTCACAGTGACACGGTGGCACAGTGGGTTAACACTGCTGTCTCACAGTGACACGGTGACACAGTGGGTTAACACTACTGTCTCACAGTGACACGGTAGCACAGTGGGTTAACACTGCTGCCTCACAGTGACACGGTGACACAGTGGGTTAACACTGCTGCCTCACAGCGACACGGTGACACAGTGGGTTAACACTGCTGCCTCACAGTGACACGGTGACACAGTGGTTAACACTGCTGCCTCACAGTGACACGGTGACACAGTGGGTTAACACTGCTGCCTCACAGTGACACGGTGACACAGTGGTTATCACTGCTGTCTCACAGTGACACGGTAGCACAGTGGGTTAACACTGCTGCCTCACAGTGACACGGTGACACAGTGGGTTAACACTGCTGTCTCACAGCGACACGGTGACACATTGGGTTAACACTGCTGCCTCACAGTGACACGGTGACACAGTGGGTTAACACTGCTGCCTCACAGCGACACGGTGACACAGTGGGTTAACACTGCTGCCTCACAGCGACACGGTGAAAAAGTGGGTTAACACTGCTGCCTCACAGTGACACGGTGGCACAGTGGGTTAACACTGCTGCCTCACGGTGACACAGTGGGTGAACACTGCTCCCTCGACATGACACGGTGACACAGTGGGTTAACACTGCTGCCTCACGGTGACACAGTGACACAGTGGGTTAACACTGCTGCCTCACAGTGACACGGTGGCACAGTGGGTTAACACTGCTCCCTCATCATGACATGGTGACACAGTGGGTTAACACTGCTGGCTCACAGTGACACGGTGACACAGTGGGTCAACACTGCTGTCTCACAGTGACACGGTGACACAGTGGGTGAACACTGCTCCCTCGACATGACACGGTGACACAGTGGGTTAACACTGCTGTCTCACAGTGACACGGTGACACAGTGGGTTAACACTGCTGTCTCACAGTGACACAGTGGGTTAACACTGCTGTCTCACAGTGACACAGTGGGTTAACACTGCTGTCTCACAGTGACACAGTGGGTTAACACTGCTGTCTCACAGTGACACGGTGACACAGTGGGTTAACACTGCTGCCTCACAGTGACACGGTAGCACAGTGGGTTAACACTGCTGCCTCACAGTGACACGGTGACACAGTGGGTTAACACTGCTGTCTCACAGTGACACGGTAGCACAGTGGGTTAACACTGCTGCCTCACAGCGACACGGTGACACAGTGGGTTAACACTGCTGCCTCACAGTGACACGGTGACCCAGTGGGTTAACACTGCTCCCTCACGGTGACACAGTGGGTTAACACTGCTGCCTCACAGTGACACGGTGACACAGTGGGTTAACACTGCTGTCTCACAGCGACACGGTGAAAAAGTGGGTTAACACTGCTGCCTCACAGTGACACGGTGACACAGTGGGTGAACACTGCTCCCTCGACATGACACGGTGACACAGTGGGTTAACACTGCTGCCTCACTGTGACACAGTGGTTAACACTGCTGTCTCACAGCGACACGGTGACACAGTGGGTTAACACTGCGCCCTCACAGTGACACAGTGGGTTAACACTGCTGCCTCACTGTGACACAATGGTTAACACTGCTGTCTCACAGTGACACGGTGACACAGTGGGTTAACACTGCTGCCTCACAGTGACACGGTAGCACAGTGGGTTAACACTGCACCCTCACAGTGACACGGTGGCACCGTGGGTTAACACTGCTGCCTCACAGTGACATGGTGGCACAGTGGGTTAACACTGCTGCCTCACCGTGACACGGTTACACAGTGGGTTAACACTGCTGTCTCACAGTGACACAGTGGCACAGTGGGTTAACACTGCTGCCTCACAGTGACACGGTGACACAGTGGGTTAACACTGCTGCCTCACCGTGACACGGTGACACAGTGGGTTAACACTGCTGCCTCACAGTGACACGGTGACACAGTGGGTTAACACTGCTGCCTCACAGTGACACGGTAGCACAGTGGGTTAACACTGCTGCCTCACAGCGACACGGTGACACAGTGGGTTAACACTGCTGTCTCACAGTGACACGGTGACACAGTGGGTTAACACAGCTGCCTCACAGTGACACGGTGACACAGTGGGTTAACACTGCTGTCTCACAGCGACACGGTGGCACAGTGGGTTAACACTGCTGTCTCACAGTGACACGGTAGCACAGTGGGTTAACACTGCTGCCTCGCAGTGACACGGTGACACAGTGGTTAACACTGCTGCCTCACAGTGACACGGTGACACAGTGGGTTAACACTGCTGTCTCACAGTGACACGGTGGCACAGTGGGTTAACACTGCTGTCTCACAGTGACACGGTGACACAGTGGGTTAACACTGCTGTCTCACAGTGACACGGTGACACAGTGGGTTAACACTGCTGCCTCACAGCGACACGGTGGCACAGTGGGTTAACACTGCTGCCTCACAGTGACACGGTGCCACAGTGGGTTAACACTGCTGTCTCACAGTGACACAGTGGGTTAACACTGCTGTCTCACAGTGACACGGTGACACAGTGGTTAACACTGCTGTCTCACAGTGACACGGTGACACTGTGGGTTAACACTGCTGTCTCACAGTGACATGGTGGCACAGTGGGTTAACACTGCTGCCTCACCGTGACACGGTTGCACAGTGGGTTAACACTGCTGTCTCACAGTGGCACAGTGGGTTAACACTGCTGTCTCACAGCGACACGGTGACACAGTGGGTTAACACTGCGCCCTCACAGTGACACAGTGGGTTAACACTGCTGTCTCACAGTGACACGGTGGCACAGTGTGTTAACACTGCTGTCTCACAGTGACACGGTGACACAGTGGGTTAACACTGCTGCCTCACAGTGACACGGTGACACAGTGGGTTAACACTGCTGCCTCACAGTGACACGGTGACACAGTGTGTTAACACTGCTGTCTCACAGTGACACGGTGACACAGTGGGTTAACACTGCTGCCTCACAGTGACACGGTGACACAGTGGGTTAACACTGCTGCCTCACAGCGACACGGTGAAAAAGTGGGTTAACACTGCTGCCTCACAGCGACACGGTGACACAGTGGGTTAACACTGCTCCCTCACAGTGACACGGTGACAGTGGGTTAACACTGCTGTCTCACAGTGACACGGTGACACAGTGTGTTAACACTGCTGTCTCACAGTGACACGGTGACACAGTGGGTTAACACTGCGCCCTCACAGTGACACGGTGACACAGTGGGTAAACACTGCTGTCTCACAGTGACACGGTGACACAGTGGGTTAACACTGCTGTCTCACAGCGACACGGTGACACAGTGGGTTAACACTGCTGCCTCACAGCGACACGGTGACACAGTGGGTTAACACTGCTCCCTCGACATGACACGGTGACACAGTGGGTTAACACTGCTGCCTCACAGCGACACGGTGACACAGTGGGTTAACACTGCTGCCTCACGGTGACACAGTGGGTTAACACTGCTGCCTCACAGTGACACGGTGGCACAGTGGGTTAACACTGCTCCCTCATCATGACATGGTGACACAGTGGGTTAACACTGCTGCCTCACAGTGACAAGGTGACAGTGGGTTAACACTGCTGTCTCACAGCGACACGGTGACACAGTGGGTTAACACTGCTGCCTCACAGTGACACGGTGACACAGTGGGTTAACACTGCTGTTTCACAGTGACACGGTGACACAGTGGGTTAACACTGCTGCCTCACAGTGACACGGTGACAGTGGGTTAACACTGCTGTCTGACAGCGACACGGTGACACAGTGGGTTAACACTGCTGCCTCACAGTGACACGGTGACACAGTGGGTCAACACTGCTGTCTCACAGTGACACGGTGACACAGTGGGTTAACACTGCTGTCTCACAGTGACACGGTGACACAGTGGGTTAACACTGCTGTCTCACAGTGACACGGTGACACAGTGGGTTAACACTGCTGTCTCACAGTGACACGGTGACACAGTGGGTTAACACTGCTGTCTCACAGTGACACAGTGGGTTAACACTGCTGTCTCACAGTGACACAGTGGGTGAACACTGCTGTCTCACAGTGACACGGTGACACAGTGGTTAACACTGCTGTCTCACAGTGACACGGTGACACAGTGGGTTAACACTGCTGTCTCACAGTGACACAGTGGGTTAACACTGCTGTCTCACAGTGACACGGTGACACAGTGGTTAACACTGCTGTCTCACAGTGACACGGTAGCACAGTGGGTTAACACTGCTGTCTCACAGTGACACAGTGGGTTAACACTGCTGTCTCACAGTGACACGGTGACACAGTGGGTTAACACTGCTGCCTCACAGCGACACGGTGACACAGTGGGTTAACACTGCTGCCTCACAGCGACACGGTGACACAGTGGGTTAACACTGCTGCCTCACAGCGACACGGTGACACAGTGGTTAACACTGCTGCCTCACAGCGACACGGTGACACAGTGGGTTAACACTGCTGTCTCACAGTGACACGGTGACACAGTGGGTTAACACTGTTGCCTCACAGTGACACGGTGGCACAGTGGGTTAACACTGCTGCCTCACAGTGACATGGTTACACAGTGGGTTAACACTGCTGTCTCACAGTGACACGATGACACAGTGGGTTAACACTGTTGCCTCACAGTGACACGGTGACACAGTGGGTTAACACTGCTGCCTCACAGTGACATGGTTACACAGTGGGTTAACACTGCTGTCTCACAGTGACACGATGACACAGTGGGTTAACACTGCTGTCTCACAGTGACACAGTGCGTTAACACTGTTGCCTCACAGTGACACGGTGACACAGTGGGTTAACACTGCTGCCTCACAGTGACATGGTTACACAGTGGGTTAACACTGCTGTCTCACAGTGACACGGTGACACAGTGGGTTAACTCTGCTGCCTCACAGTGACACGGTGGCACAGTGGGTTAACACTGCTGTCTCACAGTGACACAGTGCGTTAACACTGTTGCCTCACAGTGACACGGTGACACAGTGGGTTAACACTGCTGCCTCACAGTGACATGGTTACACAGTGGGTTAACACTGCTGTCTCACAGTGACACGGTGACACAGTGGGTTAACTCTGCTGCCTCACAGTGACACGGTGGCACAGTAGGTTAACACTGCTGCCTCACATCGCCAGTGTATTGCGTTCGATTCTCGGCTTTGGTCACTGTCTGTGTGGAGTTTTCACGTTCTCCCCGTGTCTGCAGGGGTTTCCTCCGGGTGCAGCGTATAATGTGACCTCAGTATTGTAATTTTGGAATTCTGCAATCACCCTGCGTACACAAAGATCACCAAAATAGTGGGATTTTTAAAATTCAGCTTTCTCACAGTGGATCTTACCTCTCTCAGTTTCTGCAGGATTGCTGTAATGTCGAAAATGACAGCAGGCATATAAATTGGAAATATTTTATTTTTGAGTAAATGTTTACAGACATCAACACACCGAGAGAATGAGGCAGAGAGAAAGAGAATGCGACAAACAGAGATAGAATCAGACTGAGAGAGAGACTGAGACTGACAGAGAATCAGACTGAGAGAGAGATTGAGACTGACAGAGAATCAGACTGAGAGAGAGACTGAGACTGACAGAGAATCAGACTGAGAGAGAGACTGAGACTGACAGAGAATCAGACTGAGAGAGAGACTGAGACTGACAGAGAATCAGACTGAGAGAGACTGAGACTGACAGAGAATCAGACTGAGAGAGAGATTGAGACTGACAGAGAATCAGACTGAGAGAGAGACTGAGACTGACAGAGAATCAGACTGAGAGAGAGATTGAGACTGACAGAGAATCAGACTGAGAGAGAGATTGAGACTGACAGAGAATCAGACTGAGAGAGAGACTGAGACTGACAGAGAATCAGACTGAGAGAGAGATTGAGACTGACAGAGAATCAGACTGAGAGAGAGACTGAGACTGACAGAGAATCAGACTGAGAGAGAGACTGAGACTGACAGAGAATCAGACTGAGAGAGAGACTGAGACTGACAGAGAATCAGACTGAGAGAGAGACTGAGACTGACAGAGAATCAGACTGAGAGAGAGACTGAGACTGACAGAGAATCAGTCTGAGAGAGCGTGGGAAAAAGAGACTGAGACACGATCCCAACACGACCCTCAGAATTAATTTGGAGGGTGTGTCCCTCATTGAAGCCCCCTCCCACTAACAGCCTCAGTTTAACCCACCACATCCAGCTGTTTCCACATCCGCCTCGTTTCTCCTCTCCCTCTCTCTCTCTCTCCACCTGTTTCTGCTGCATTTGTTGTCATGTTGGAATCTGTGAAGAAACCACATTTCCACCACTGTTTTCACAATCTCTCTCTCTGTCACCTTTCCTTCATCTCCTTCAATCACAAAGATACACAAAGGGACGCAGAGAGAGCGAGAGAGCGAGTAAAACCCTCAATAACATCCCAAAAGAAGAATTAAAGAGGCTGCTACAGTTTTTATTGAATCATTCATCCCATCCAATTTAGCACAGACACTGTTTGGGGATGAAGCAAATGGAGGAGGCTTCCTGAGGGCCCTGTGAGATTAGAGCTTGAATTGAGGCCTAGTCACAGAGGCTGCAATAAAACTTGGGCCAAAGAGCTGGATTCGCTCCACTCCAGTGAAACACAACAATCCTGAAAGCTGGAGTGACAGAGGCAGTGATATTAAACCCCTGTCCTGACCCCCTGCCCCTGGCAATTCTCCAATTCACACCACCCCATCTAAAAACACAATCCAGACTCTGGAATTGGGAACAAGCCATTTCCAAGGCCGGGGAATTTTAATTTCATCCCTCCCTCCTCCTTCCCAAGTGTTTTACAGTCACTGAGCCAGTTCCATTTTAAATTTGCATGTTTACAAGTTGGAGTTCAGGAAAGGCAGCTGGTTATTGATGCACAGCCAGATCCCATGGGCAATAATTTGACGATATCCGGATGGGACAAAGGGGAGAAATGTAATTCTCCCAGCTTCATGCCTGGTGTAATCCTCCCACCCAGACACTGAACGCCACGTATATTCCGAGTCTGAATAGACAACATCTCAGTCACAGAAAGAGATAAACTCCTCTCTTTAAACTGGGAACAAGCTGTGTCCATTCCTTGGAGACTTTTTAAAGTCAGCCTCCCAACATTTATTTCTTTGTTTATTTAGTTGTTTAATTCTGTAAATCAGGAATCCCAGAGGGCTGTGACTGAGACTGTTCTCCAGAGACAGGGAGCTGGGCACTGAGTCCATAACTCCACAGGTCCTTAAAGGTGGCAGCACAGGTGGAGAAGGTAGTGAATACGGCATATGGCATGCTTGCCTTTATTGGACGGGGCATAGAGTATAAAAGTTGGGGTCTGAAGTTGCGGTTCTATACAACGTTGACTAGGCCACATTTGGAACACTGCATCCAGTTCTGGTCGCCACACTACCAGAAGGACGTGGAGGCTTTGGACAGAGTACAGAGGAGGTTTACCAGGATGTTGCCTGGGATGGAGGGTATTAGCTGTGAGGAGAGATTGAGTAAACTGGGATTGTTCTCCCTGGAAAGACGGAGGTTGAGGGGCGACCTAGTAGAAGTTTTCAAAATTATGAAGGGCATAGATAGGGTGAACAGGTGGAAGCATTTTCCCAGGTCAGAAATGACAAACACAAGGGGTCACAAGTTCGGGTAAGGGGGGGCAAGGTTCAAGACAGATATACGGGCGATGTATTTTACACAGAGGGTGGTGGGGGCCTGGAATGTTCGACCAAGCAAGGTGGTTGAGGCAGACACGCTCGGATCATTTAAGACTTATCTAGATAGCCACATGATTGCTACCTGTGCCACGTGCCAGTGAGGGTAAGAGTAGGATGCTCGGACGGATGAACACGTGGCTGAGGAACTGGTGTAGGAGGTAGGGTTCCAGATTTCTAGGTCACTGGGACCTCTTCTGGGGCAGGTGGGACCGGTACAAGAGAGACGGGATGCACCTGAACTACAAGGGGACCAATATACTTGCAGGGTGGTTTGCCAGTGTTATTGGGGAGCGTTTAAACTAGATTTGCAGGGGGATGGGAACCAGAGTGCCAGAACAGATAGTGGAGCAGGGGTGAAAGTAAATGATGTTAATAGTTCATGAAATATCACAAATAGAAGGGTTGTGTGTGGTGGTAATAATCTTCTGAGGTGTGTCTATTTCAATGCCAGGAGTATTGTGGGGAAGGCAGATGAGCTGAGGGCGTGGAATGACACATGGAATTATGACATTATAGCCATCAGTGAAACTTGGCTGCAGGAGGGGCAGGACTGGCAGCTCAATGTTCCAGGGTTCCAATGTTTCAGGCGGGATAGAGGCAGAGGGATGAAGGGTGGGGGGTGGTATTGCTAGTCAGGGAAACTGTTACAGCAGTGCTCAGGCAGGACAGATTCGAGGGTTTGTCTCCCGAGGCCATATGGGTGGTATGACCACATTAATGGGGTTGTATTATAGACCACCCAATAGTCAGCGAGAATTGGAGGAGCAAATCTGCAGAGAGATAGCAGACAACTGCAGGAAACATAAAGTTGTGATCGGAGGGGATTTTAATTTTCCCCATATAGATTGGGACTCCCATACTGTTAAAGGTCTAGACGGATTAGAGTTTGTAAAACGTGTTCAGGAAAATTTTCGAAATCAATATATAGAGGTGCCAACCAGAGAGGATGCAAAATTAGATTTCCTTTTAGGAAACGAGTTAGGACAAGTGACGGAAGTGTGTGTAGGGGAACACTTTGGTTCCAGTGATCATAACGCCATTAGTTTCAACTTGAGATCCTAAATGAATACTTTGCGTCGGTATTCACAAAGGAGATTGATGTGTTGATTGGGAGTGTCTCGGAGGGGACTGTTGACCCGTTAGAGAAAATCTCCATTACAAGAACATAAGAACATAAGAACATAAGAAATAGGAGCAGGAGTAGGCCATCTAGCCCCTCGAGCCTGCCCCGCCATTCAATAAGATCATGGCTGATCTGACGTGGATCAGTACCACTTACCCGCCTGATCCCCATAACCCTTAATTCCCTTACCGCTCAGGAATCCGTCCATCCGCGCTTTAAACATATTCAGCGAGGTAGCCTCCACCACCTCAGTGGGCAGAGAATTCCAGAGATTCACCACCCTCTGGGAGAAGAGGTTCCTCCTCAATTCTGTCTTAAACCGACCCCCCTTTATTTTGAGGCTGTGTCCTCTAGTTTTAACTTCCTTACTAAGTGGAAAGAATCTCTCCGCCTCCACCCTATCCAGCCCCGCATTATCTTATAAGTCTCCATAAGATCCCCCCTCATCCTTCTAAACTCCAACGAGTACAAACCCAATCTCCTCAGCCTCTCCTCATAATACAAACCCCTCATCTCCGGTATCAACCTGGTGAACCTTCTCTGCACTCCCTCCAATGCCAATATATCCTTCCTCATATAAGGGGACCAATACTGCACACAGTATTCCAGCTGCGGCCTCACCAATGCCCTGTACAGGTGCATCAAGACATCCCTGCTTTTATATTCTATCCCCCTCGCGATATAGGCCAACATCCCATTTGCCTTCTTGATCACCTGTTGTACCTGCAGACTGGGCTTTTGCGTCTCATGCACAAGGACCCCCAGGTCCCTTTGCACGGTAGCATGTTTTAATTTGTTTCCATTGAGATAGTAATCCCACTTGTTATTATTTCCTCCAAAGTGTATAACCTCGCATTTCTCAACGTTATACTCCATTTGCCATATCCTCGCCCACTCACTCAGCCTGTCCAAATCTCTCTGCAGATCTTCTCCGTCCTCCACACGATTCACTTTTCCACTTATCTTTGTGTCGTCTGCAAACTTCGTTACCCTACACTCCGTCCCCTCCTCCAGATCATCTATATAAATGGTAAACAGTTGCGGCCCGAGTACCGATCCCTGCGGCACGCCACTAGTTACCTTCCTCCAACCGGAAAAACACCCATTTATTCCGACTCTTTGCTTCCTGTCGGATAGCCAGTCCCCAATCCACTTTAACACACTACCCCCAACTCCGTGTGCCCGAATCTTCTTCAGCAGCCTTTTATGGGGCACCTTATCAAACGCCTTTTGGAAATCCAAAAACACCGCATCCACCGGTTCTCCTCCATCAACCGCCCTCGTCACATCTTCATAAAAATCCAACATGTTCGTCAAGCACGACTTTCCCCTCATGAATCCAAGAGAGGAAGTGTTAGGTTTTTTAGGGAACATTAAAACTGACAAAGCCCCAGGGCCTGATGGCATCTATGCTCGACTGCTCAGGGAGACGAGAGATGAAGTAGCTGGGCCTCTGACGGAAATCTTTGTCGCTTCTTTGGACACGGGTGAGGTCCCTGAGGATTGGAGGATAGCGAATGTGGTCCCGTTGTTTAAGAAGGGTAGCAGGGATAACCCAGGAAATTATAGGCCGGTGAGCTTGACGTCCGTGGTAGGGAAGTTGTTGGAGAGGATTCTTAGAGACAGGATGTATGTGCATTTAGAACTGAACAATCTCATTAGTGACAGACAGCATGGTTTTGTAAGAGGGAGGTCGTGCCTTACAAATTTGGTGGAGTGTTTTGCGGAAGTGACAAAAACGGTTGATGAAGGAAGGGCCGTGGATGTCGTCTATATGGATTTCAGTAAGGCATTTGACAAAGTTCCACATGGCAGGTTGGTTAAGAAGGTTAGGGCTCATGGGATACAAGGAGAAGTGGCGAGATGGGTGGAGAACTGGCTTGGCCACAGGAGACAGAGGGTAGTGGTCGAAGGGTCTTTTTCCGGCTGGAGATCTGTGACCAGTGGTGTTCCGCAGGGCTCTGTACTGGGGCCTCTGCTATTTGTGATAAAAATAAATGATTTGGAAGAAGGTGTAACTGGTGTAATCAGCAAGTTTGCGGATGACACGAAGATGGCTGGACTTGCGGACAGCGAAGAGCATTGTCGGGCAATACAGCAGGACTTATCTAGACAGCTATATGAATGGAGTGGGAATGGAGGGATACAAAAGAGTGGTCTAGTTTGGACCAGGGAGCGGCGCGGGCTAATTGTTCCTGGTTTCTCGTTTCAAGGCTTCATTCTATGATCATCTTGCTGGTGCCAGTACAGAGTGAGACTGCGGATAGTTGGGAACCTGTCTCGGGGGCAGGGAATTCATATGGTGTTCGTGGAAGTGGAAATGACTAGGGTTGGGAAGCATTTTCCGATCGGGGCCATTGTGATCTCCTGGACTCGTTTCGATCGCCTCAGGGGGTCGGAGAGGAATTTCCCAGATTTTCTTTCCCCATATTGGCCCTGGGGTTTTTCACTCTGGGTTTTCGCCTCTCCCTGGAGATCACATGGTCTGGAATGGGGGGGTGGGGGTGAGTTAATAGGTTGTAATGAACAAAGCATCGTAGCTGTGAGGGACAGCTCGGTGGATAGGATATTGGTATGTAGATAGGCTGGAAAATTGGGCGGGGATCCTGGATTCAGGATTCAATCCTGGACCGGGGAGCGGCGCGGGCTTGGGGGGCCGAAGGGCCTGTTCCTGTGCTGTATTGTTCTTTGTTCTTTGTTCTTTGATATAGATAGGCTGGAAAATTGGGCGGAGAGGTGGCAGATGGAGTTTAATCCGGATGAATGCAAAGTGATGCATTTTGGAAGAAATAATGTAGGGAGGAGTTATACAATAAATGGCAGAGTCATCAGGAGTATAGAAACACAGAGGGACCTAGGTGTGCAAGTCCACAAATCCTTGAAGGTGGCAACACTGGTGGAGAAGGTGGTGAAGAAGGCATATGGTATGCATGCCTTTATAGGACGGGGTATAGAGTATAACAGCTGGAGTCTGATGATGGAGCTGTATAGAACGCTGGTTAGCCCACATTTGGAGTACTGCGTCCAGTTCTGGTCGCCGCACTACCAGAAGGACGTGGAGGCATTGGAGAGAGTGCAGAGAAGGTTTACCAGGATGTTGCCTGGTATGGAGGGTCTTAGCTATGAGGAGAGATTGGGTAAACTGGGGTTGTTCTCCCTGGAAAGACGGAGAATGAGGGGAGATCTAATATAGGTGTACAAGATTATGAAGGGTATAGAAAGTGTGAACAGTGGGAAGCTTTTTCCCAGGTCGGAGGTGACGATCACGAGGGGTCACGGGCTCAAGGTGAGAGGGGCGAAGTATAACTCAGATATCAGAGGGACGTTTTTTACACAGAGGGTGGTGGGGGCCTGGAATGCGCTGCCAAGTAGGGTGATGGAGGCAGGCACGCTCACATCGTTTAAGACTTACCTGGATAGTCACATGAGCAGTCTGGGAATGGAGGGATACAAACGATTGGTCCAGTTGGACCAAGGAGCGGCATAGGCTTGGAGGGCCGAAGGGCCTGTTTCCTGTGCTGTACTGTTCTTTGTTCTTTATGACTACATTAATGGGGTTGTATTATAGACCACCCAATAGTCAGCGAGAATTGGAGGAGCAAATCTGCAGAGAGATAGCAGACAACTGCAGGAAACATAAAGTTGTGATCGGAGGGGATTTTAATTTTCCACATCTAGATCGGGATTCCCATACTGTTAAAGGTCTAGACGGGTTAGAGATTGTAAAATGTGTTCAGGAAAATTTTCTAAATCAATATATAGAGGTACCAACCAGAGAGGATGCAAAATTAGATTTCCTTTTAGGAAACGAGTTCGGACAAGTGACAGAGGTGTGTGTAGGGGAACACTTTGGTTCCAGTGATCATAACGCCATTAGTTTCAACTTGAGATCCTAAATGAATACTTTGCGTCGGTATTCACAAAGGAGAGGGATGTGTTGACTGGGAGTGTCTCGGAGGGGACTGTTGACCCGTTGGAGAAAATCTCCATTACAAGGGAGGAAGTGTTAGGTTTTTTTAGGGAATATAAAGACTGACAAATCCCCAGGGCCTGATGGAATCTATCCAAGGCTGCTCAGGGGGACGAGAGATGAAATCGCTGGGCCTCTGACGCAAATCATTGTCTCGTCACTGGACACAGGTGAGGTCCCAGAGGATTGGAGGATAGCTAATGTGGTCCTGTTATTTAAGAAAGGTAGGAAGGATAAGCCGGGAAATTATAGGCCGTTGAGCTTGACGTCCGTGGTAGGGAAGTTGTTGGAGAAGATTCTTAGAGATAGGATGTATGCGCATTTAGAAAGGTATAAACTCATTCACGATAGTCAGCATGGTTTTGTGAGAGGGAGGTCATGCCTCACTGACCTGGTGGAGTTTTTTGAAGAAGTGACTAGAATGGTTGACGAGGGAAGGGTCGTGGATGTCGTCTATATGGACTTTAGTAAAGCGTTTGAAAAAGTCTCTCATGGCAGGTTGGTGCAAAAGATTGTATTTCATGGGATAAAGGGGGAGGTGGCTCGATGGGTGGAGAACTGGCTGGGTCACAGAAGACAGAGGGTGGTCGTGGAAGGGTCTTTTTCCGGCTGGAGGCCTGTGATTAGTGGTGTTCCGCAGGGCTCTGTATTGGGACCTCTGCTGTTTGTGATTTATATAAACGATCTGGAAGAAGGTGTAACTGGGGTGGTCAGTAAGTTTGCGGACAACACGAAAATGGCTGGACATGCAGATAGTGAGGAACATTGTCAGAGGCTACAGAAGGATATAGATAGGCTGGAAATTTGGGCAAAGAAGTGGCAGATGGAGTTCAATCCTGATAAATGCGAAGTGATGCATTTTGGTGGAACTAACGTAAGGGGAGCTATATGATAAATGGCAGAACCATAAAGGGTGTAGATACGCAGTAGGACCTGGGTGTGCAAGTCCACAGATCCTTGAAGGTGATGTCACAGGTGGAGAAGGTAGGGAATAAGGCATAGGGCATGCTTGCCTTTATAGGACAGGGCATAGAGTATAAAAGTTGGGGTCTGATATTGCAGATGTATAGAACGTTGGTTCGGCCGCATTTGGAATACTGCATCCAGTTCTGGTCGCCACACTACCAGAAGGACGTGGAGGCTTTGGAGAGAGTACAGAGGAGGTTAACCAGAATGTTGCCTGGTATGGAGGGGCTTAGCTATGAGGAGAGATTGGGTAAACTGGGGTTGATCTCACTGGAAAGATGGAGGATGAGGGGTGAACTGATAGAGGTGTATAAAATTATGAAAGGATTAGATAGGGTGAACGGTGGGAAGCTTTTTCCCAGATCGGTGCTTACGTTCACAAGGGGTCATAGGTTCAAGGTGAGGGGGGGGGGTGGAGGTTTAACAGGGATATCCGAAGGACGTATTTTACACAGAGGGTGGTGGGGGCCTGGACTGCGCTGCCGGGCAAGGTGATGGAGGCGGACACACTGGGAATGTTTGAGACTTATCTAGACAGACATATGAACGGAGTGGGAATGGAGGGATACAAAATAATGGTCTAGTTTGGACCAGAGAGCGGCGCGGGCTTGGAGGGCCCACGGGCCTGTTCCTGTGCTGTATCGTTCTTTGTTCTTTGTTTTGTTCTTGGTCATGGATGAAGATAGATCTGGTCCTCGGGTTGAGGTTCTAAACCGGAAAAAGGCCAAATTTGAAGAAATGAGAAAGGATCTAAAAAGCGTGGATTGGGACAGGCTCTTCTCTGGCAAGGATGTGATTGGTAATTGGGAGGCCTTCAAAGGAGAAATTGTGAGAGTGCAGAGTTTGTATGTTCCTGTCAGGACTAAAGGCAAAGTGAATAAGAATAAGGAACCTTGGTTCTCGAAGGATATTGGAACTCTGATGAAGAAGAAGAGAGAGATGTATGACATGTATCGGCAACAGGGAGCAAATAAGATGCTTGAGGAGTATAAAAAGTGCAAGAAACTACTTCAGAAAGAAATCAGGAGGGCTAAACGAAGACATGAGGTTGCTTTGGCAGACAAGGTGAAGGATAATCCTAAGAGCTTCTGCAGGTGTATTAAGAGCAAAAGGATAGTAAGGGATAAAATTGGTCCTCTTGAATATCAGAGTGGTCGGCTATGTACGGAACCGAAAGAAATGGGGGAGATATTAAATGGGCGTTTTGCATCCGTATTTACTAAGGAAACTGGCATGGACTCTCTGGAAATAAGGCAAATAAGTAGGGAGGTCCTGGAACCGATACAGATTAAAGGGGAGGAGGTGCTTGCTGTTTCGAGGCAAATCAGAGTTGATAAATCCCCAGGACCGGACAGGGTATTCCCTCGGACCTTGAAGGAGTCTAATGTTGAAATTGCAGGGGCCCTGGAAGATATATTTAAAATGTCGGTATCCACGGGGTGAGTTGTTGGATGATTGGAAGATAGGTCATGTTGTTCCGTTGTTTAAAAAAGGCTCAAAACGTAATGCGGGAAATTATAGGCCGGTAGGTTTGACGTCAGCAGGAGGTAAATTAATGGAAGGAGTACGAAGAGATAGGATCGACAAATAATTGGATAGACAGGGACTTATTAGGGAGAGTCAACATGGCTTTGTGCGTGGTAGGTCATGTTTGACCAATCTATTAGAGTTTTTCGAGGAGGTTACCAGGAAAGTGGATGAAGGGAAGGCAGTGGATGTTGTCTACATGGAATTCAGTAAGGCCTTTGACAAAGTCCCACATGGGAGGTTAGTTAGGAAGTTTCAGTCGCGAGGGAAACATGGAGAGGTCGTAAACTTGCTTAGACACTGGCTCAATGGAAGAAGCCAGAGAGTGGTAGTGGAGGATTGCTTCTCTGAGTGGAGGCCTGTGACTAGTGGTGTGCCACAGGGATCAGTGCTGGGTCCATTGTTGTTTGTCATCTAAATCAATGATCTGGATGATAATGTGGTAAATTGGATCAGCAAATTTGCTGACGATACAAAGATTGGAGGTGTCGTGGACATTGAGGAAGGTTTTCAAAGCTTGCAGAGGGATTTGCTCGCAAAATGGGCTGCAAAATGGCAGATGGAGTTTAATGCAGACAAGTGTGAGGTGTTGCACTTTGGAAGGACAAACCAAGGTAGAACATACAAGGTAAATGGTAGGACACTGAAGAGTGCAGTAGAACAGAGGGATCTGGGAATATAGATACATAATACATAAAAGTGGCGTCACAGGTAGTTAAGGCCGGAAAGAGTGCTTTTGGTACATTGGCCTTTACAAATCAAAGTATTGAGTATACGAGTTGGAATGTTATGGTGAGGTTGTATAAGACATTGGTGAGGCCGAATTTAGAGTATTGTGAGCAGTTTTGGGCACCTAATTACAGGAAGGATATTAATAAGGTTGAAAGAGTGCAGAGAAGGTTTACAAGGATGTTGCCGGGACTTGAGAAACTGAGTTACAGAGAAAGGTTGAATAGGTGAGGACTTTATTCCCTGGAGCAGAGACAAATGAGGGGAGATTTGATGGAGGTGTATAAAATTGTGATGGATATAGATAGAGTGAATGGAAGCAGGCTTTTTCCACTGAGGCTAGGGGAGAAAAAAACTAGAGGATGTGGGTTAAGGGTGAAGGGGGAAAAGTTTGAAGGGAACATCAGGGGGCAGGGGGCTTCTTCACACAGAGAGTGGTGCGAGTGTGGAATGAGCTGTCAGATGAAGTGGTGAATGCGGGCTCACTTTTACCATTTAAGAAAAACTTGGACATGTACATGGATGAGAGGTGTGTGGAGGGATATGGTCCAGGTGCAGGTCAGTGGGACTCGGCAGAACAATGGTTCGGCACAGGCAAGAAGGACCAAAAGGTCTGTTTCTGTGCTGTAATGTTCTATGGTTCTCGGTTCTAACAGACTGGGAATAGATCGGGGCAGGCTTGGAGGGCCGAAGGGCCTTTTCCTGTGCTTAATTGTTCTTTGTTCTGAGCCCACACTGGACACCGCCCCCCCGCCCCCCCCCCCAGATCCTGTGTCTCATCCCACCATCTCACTTCAACCCTCTGTTTTGCTGTCAATGTCTGTATTCCCCTTACCCCCGCTCTCGATTTCTTTGTTCTGTAATCTCCCCAACGCCCTACCATTAACTCAGTAAATCCTGCCCTGATTCGATCAACCAAAATGCATCATCTCGCATTTATCTAAATTAAACTTCATCTGCCATTTGTCAGCCCACTGGCCCAATTGATCAAGATCCCGTTGCAATCGGAGATAACCTTCACTGTCCACTATGCCACCAATCTTGGTGTCATCTGCAAACTTACGAACCATGCCTCCTAAATTCTCATCCAAATCAATGTAACACGGGACATGGAGAAATCAGACATTGGTATAGTTAATGCTGGTATTTAGCATCATGCTTCAACGCCGCTACCTTTCCCTGACCTGAAATAGATGCTCTATTCAGAAATTATTTAACACTCGGCTAGTCCTGGAGGAACAGATGGACGGTGCACAGTGAAACTTTATGCTGTTGATGGCAGCCTAGAATCAGAAAGATTGAAGGAACTCACAAGATCAATCCTATTTTTGATGTGAGTGGGGTGAGAGAGAGAGTGTTGAGGTGAAGGGGAATTTTGAGGTGAGAGGGTCAGTGTTGAGGTGAGGGTGTTGCTGTGGACGTTGGGAGTGGAGGTGAGAGGCGGTTACTGAGGTGAGAGGGAGTGTGTTGATGTGAGGAGGGAGCTTTCAGATGAGAGGGGAACAACATGGTGTTATATCAATACACACTGATCCAACAAACACTCCCAGGATATTTACTGCAGGGATTAGGTGCGAAGTCAGTCTGTCCCCTCACGCTGCCAGCCAGAGTGCGGAGGGAACGGTGACAGCCCTTAAACACGGAGCAAACATCATCTGCAACATCCCATCAAACACTCCAATGTCAGCGACAGAGGTCCAGTGTCACTCCCACCCCATCTTAACTATGTGACCAGGCTGTCTCATGGCTGCTAAAGTGAAGGTTCAACTTTGTCAGGCAACCTTCAGGCTCGATATCCGTAAGCTTGCGCCCATCAGACATTTACAAGGATAAGCTGCCTCTACACTCCCATCAAATACCCTCATTGTAGATGCAGCACAGGCCCAGATACACAAACTATCTCCCTCTACACTGTCCAAACACGAATCTCCAGTGCAGGTATAGCAGAGGGTGAGATACACAGTGTGTACAGGTGAGAGGGGGAGAGGGCTCAGGCGAGAGGGGGAGAGGGTTGAGGCGAGAGGGGGAGAGGGTTGAGGCGAGAGGGGGAGAGGGTTGAGGCGAGAGGGGGAGAGGGTTGAGGCGAGAGGGGGAGAGCGTTGAGGCGAGAGGGGGAGAGGGTTGAGGCGAGAGGGGGAGAGGGTTGAGGCGAGAGGGGGAGAGGGTTGAGGCGAGAGGGGGAGAGGGTTGAGGCGAGAGGGGGAGAGGGTTGAGGCGAGAGGGGGAGAGGGTTGAGGCGAGAGGGGGAGAGGGTTGAGGCGAGAGGGGGAGAGGGTTGAGGCGAGAGGGGGAGAGGGTTGAGGCGAGAGGGGGAGAGGGTTGAGGCGAGAGGGGGAGAGGGTTGAGGCGAGAGGGGGAGAGGGTTGAGGCGAGAGGGGGAGAGCGTTGAGGCGAGAGGGGGAGAGCGTTGAGGCGAGAGGGGGAGAGCGTTGAGGCGAGAGGGGGAGAGCGTTGAGGCGAGGGGGGGAGAGCGTTGAGGCGAGGGGGGGAGAGGGTTGAGGCGAGGGGGGGAGAGCGTTGAGGCGAGGGGGGGAGAGCGTTGAGGCGAGGGGGGAGAGGGTTGAGGCGAGGGGGGGAGAGGGTTGAGGCGAGGGGGGGAGAGGGTTGAGGCGAGGGGGGGAGAGGGTTGAGGCGAGGGGGGGAGAGGGTTGAGACGAGGGGGGAGAAGGTTGAGGCGAGGGGGGGAGAGGGTTGAGGCGAGGGGGGGAGAGGGTTGAGGCGAGGGGGGGAGAGGGTTGAGGCGAGGGGGGGAGATGGTTGAGGCGAGGGGGGGAGAGGGTTGAGACGAGGGGGGAGAGGGTTGAGGCGAGAGGGGGAGAGCGTTGAGGCGAGGGGGGGAGAGCGTTGAGGCGAGGGGGGGAGAGCGTTGAGGCGAGGGGGGAGAGGGTTGAGGCGAGGGGGGGAGAGGGTTGAGGCGAGGGGGGGAGAGGGTTGAGGCGAGGGGGGAGAGGGTTGAGGCGAGGGGGGGAGAAGGTTGAGGCGAGGGGGGGAGAGGGTTGAGGCGAGGGGGGGAGAGGGTTGAGGCGAGGGGGGGAGAGGGTTGAGGCGAGGGGGGGAGAGGGTTGAGGCGAGGGGGGGAGAGGGTTGAGACGAGGGGGGAGAGTGTTGAGGCGAGGGGGGGAGAGGGTTGAGGCGAGGGGGGGAGAGGGTTGAGGCGAGGGGGGGAGAGGGTTGAGGCGAGGGGGGGAGATGGTTGAGGCGAGGGGGGGAGAGGGTTGAGACGAGGGGGGAGAGGGTTGAGGCGAGGGGGGGAGAGGGTTGAGGCGAGGGGGGGAGAGGGTTGAGGCGAGGGGGGGAGAGGGTTGAGGCGAGGGGGGAGAGGGTTGAGGCGAGGGGGGGAGAGGGTTGAGGCGAGGGGGGAGAGGGTTGAGGCGAGGGGGGAGAGGGTTGAGGCGAGGGGGGGAGAGGGTTGAGGCGAGTTTGGAGAGGGTTGAGGCGAGGGGGGGAGAGGGTTGAGGCGAGGGGGGGAGAGGGTTGAGGCGAGGGGGGGAGAGGGTTGAGGCGAGGGGGGAGAGGGTTGAGGCGAGGGGGGAGAGGGTTGAGGCGAGGGGGGGAGAGGGTTGAGGCGAGTTCGGAGAGGGTTGAGGCGAGGGGGGAGAGGGTTGAGGCGAGGGGGGAGAGGGTTGAGGCGAGGGGGGGAGAGGGTTGAGGCGAGGGGGGGAGAGGGTTGAGGCGAGGGGGGGAGAGGGTTGAGGCGAGGGGGGGAGAGGGTTGAGGCGAGGGGGGAGAGCGTCGAGGCGAGGGGGGGAGAGGGTCGAGGCGAGAGGGGGGGAGAGGGTTGAGGCGAGGGGGGGAGAGGGTTGAGGCGAGGGGGGGAGAGCGTCGATGCGAGGGGGGGGGGGAGACCGTCGAGGCGAGGGGGGAGAGCGTCGAGGCGAGGGGGGGAGCGTCGAGGTGACAGTGGGAGTGTGGAGGTGAGAGGGGAATTTTGTGGTGGCGGTGAGGTTCTGTAACACACTGGTTGACGCTGCTGCCTCATGGCGCCAAAGACCCGGGTTTGATTCCAGCCTCGGCTCACTCTCTGTGTGGAGTGTGCACGTTCTCCCCTGTCTGTGTGGGAATCTATCCCAGATTTTGGTAAAGAAAAGTTCAATACAGATACATCTCCTCTTGATACTGCCCTCTGAAACCCTCCCAGAACAGTTACACATGGGATTGCAGACAGAGCAAAGCTCACTCTGCAGTGTCCCATTGAATAGTTCACTGCAAAGGGTGTTTAGTCTGTGTCGAACCCCATTCTGAACCATGTTTCTGTATTTGCCATTGGGTTACTGTAAATTGTGCTTCCATTGAACATTTCCAAGGATAGGGACAGCACTGGGTAAAGTATACGGTCTTGCTGCACTGCCAATTCAAACAGGCTGATAAAAGGGACGTGTATCTTCTGTATCAAACACGTTTCCATCACTGTCCATGAAGTAATCCCAAAACAGCCCCACTGATATTGATATTTTCCATTTGTGCTTTTATAATAACGGTCTTCTGTTAATTTGTTGTTATAGTTTGTGAATTACTCCTTCAGATCTTTCCGAAATACAGTTCAGACATTTGGGAATTCGAATGAATTAATTGCAAACATTTTCTGTTGTATAGAACATAGGAAAGCTACAGCACAAACAGGCCCTTCGGCCCACAAGTTGCGCCGGTCATGTCCCTACCCACCTAGGCTTATATATAGGCTTACCTAGAACCCTCAATCCTATTAAGTCCCATGTACTCATCCAGGAGTCTCTTAAAATACCCCATCGAGTTTGCCTCCACCACCACTGACGGCAGCCGATTCCACTCACCCACCACCCTCTGAGTGCAAAACTTACCCCTCACATCTCCTCTGTACCTATTCCCCAGCACCTTTAACCTGTGTCCTCTCGTAGCAGCCATTTCAGCCCTGGGAAAAAGCCTCTGTGAGTCCACCTGATCTATACCACTCAACATCTTATATCCCTCTATCAGGTCACCTCTCATCCTTCTTCTCTCCAAGGAGAAAAGACCGAACTCTCTCAACATATCCTCATAAGGCATGCCAACCAATCCAGGCAACATCCTTGTAAATCTTCTCTGCACCCTTTCAATAATTTCCACGTCCCTCCTGTAATGAGGCGACGAGAACAGAGCACAGTACTCCAAGTGGGGTCTGACGAGGGTCTTATATAGCTGCATCATTATCCCCGGACTCCTAAACTCAATCCCTCGATTGATGAAGGCCAGGTGAAAACTGCCCCAGTTAAGTAAATCAGATTGATCAACTGGTTGCAATCAATGCCAAATGGGGAATAATTGTCCCGTGTAGAAGTGAGAACCCGTTCCATATTGTGATTGTTTGCAGTATTGGGACAGTGAGATGACCCGATCCAACACAAGAACACTTTGCAATATCTCCCAGTAACAGTGAGTCTGTGTGTCAGCGTTAACCAAGCGGGGTGACATTCCCGGTGGTGCTGACATCTCACGCAGAGTGAAAACCAGAATTCAATTGGTGGGGATTGCCTTGTTAAATTCAGCTGGGGATTTATTGAGGGAATTTGTGAAAATGCATGTGGAGATCTTATACAATCTAATTGAAAAACATTTCGAAATCCGTTTCTCGAACTGACTGTACAGAACAGAAGAGGTACATTTATAGACATCTCAAGGTGAATAACATTAGTTGCAGTCACTGAACACCAGCAGTAACTTTTTAATGCATATCATTTTATACATGTTTCACATGCAGTGAATATATTTATTTTAATTCCGGTCTCTGAGCAGTCAGATATTGATACAGATAATTCTGATATTTAGCACCATGCTCCCACACTGCCAGCTCTGCTTGACCTGAAATAGATGCTCTGTTCCGCAATTATTTAAACCAAGTGTATTCGTGGAGGAACAAACTTACATTCTGCATTCAAACTTTATGTTGTTGAGATCAGCCCAGGATTAGAATGATTGAAGGAGCGGAAGGTTTTTGAGACAGTTTGTGTGACGCTGCTGCTGTGTTGCCTTTATTCGTTTTGTAACGTGGGGGTCGCAGGGAATCAGTAGCGACAATAAGAGTGAGGTCAGTGATGTATCTGTTTGTCAGTTGGTAATAAGAATGAAGTCGGTGATACACCTGGAAGGTAAAGGCAGTAGGGATGAGGTTAGCCATGCACCTGGATGTGTATTGACAATCAGAGCAATTCAGTAATGTATCTGTACAGGTTGTGAAAGGAGAGTGCGGTCACTGCTGTTCCTAAATACCTGGTTCCAATAAGAATCAGGTTATTTCTGCATCTGCAGGGACAGGTGTAGCATCGGGGAAACACAAGATAAAACTCCATCTGCAATTTCCCCAGCAAACACACCCAGGGCAGGGACAGCGGACGGATGTTTGAGTTGTGTGGAGTGGGGGGGCTGTGTGTGGAGTGAAAGTTTATTTTGGAAGTGAGGGGGAGAGTGATGAGTTGAGAGGCGGTGTATTGAGATGAGGGGGAGTTTGTTGAGGTGAGGGGGAAAGTTAAAATGAGATGGCGGGAGCTGAGGCGAGACAGAGTGCTGAGATGAGAAGAGAGAGCTGATATGAGAGAGGGAGAATGTTGATGTGAGACAGAGTGTAGGATTTGGCCCCGCGCTCTCCCCAAATTCGGATAATCCCACCAGAGGTAATTGGATCTTGACACGGTCTGTGCCCATCTGCTCCGACTCCCATGCGGTGTGGGACGGGAAATTCATATCTTGGGGATCTTGAGGTGAGCAGCGTCGAGATGAGATGGGTAGTGTTGTGGTGCGTGGGGTAATGTAGAGGTGAGTGGGAGGATTGATGTGAGGAGGGAACATGTTAAGGTGAGAGGGGGAGAGTTCTGTTGATTGGGAGAGTGTTGAATTGAGAGCACGTGTTCTGGTGAGAGGAATTGATGTTAACCCTCTATGGGACAATGTAAATGTGAGAGGGAGAACTTAGAAGCGAGACGGATCGTGTTGAGGAGAAAGGGTGTAATGTCTGTGTGATGGAGATTGTGTAGAGATGGGAAGGGGAGTATTGAGGTGAGCGGGAGTGTGTTGAGGTGAGGGAGTGTGTTGACGTGACAGGATAGTGTTGGTGTGAGAGAGAGAGTGTTGGGGTAATGGGGAGTGCTGAGTTGAGAGTGAGAGTGTTAATGTTGTCATGTGAGTGGACCTTTAAGCAATTTTGTTTAAATCGTGCAGCTTCCATGGAGGTGTAGATAAGCTGTGGGCAGTCAGGTGGTGGTTTTCTTTTGGTCTTTTAGTTTTGTTTTGGGAAGCAGTTTAGCAGCAAGCTCAGAAGCAATCTCTCTCCCTCTCCCTGTCCTTCTCTTTTGAAAAGGCTGTGTTTTGTGGAACAGACTCGACTGCAACTTCTGCTGAGTTTCTCAAGGGATTTTGAGCATTCAGCCCAGGAGGCTGGACACGTGTAATAATTCGGCATTAACCTCTGTTGTATTGTGGTGATTTGGAGGGTTTTGTGGATTGGATGTTGGCTTTGGTTGGAACACACCAGAGATATTTCCTTCAGAGTTGTATATTATCGAGGTTGTTGTGTTTCTTGTTTGTAATTGTTAAAAGTTCTTGCTAATTGTCTTACTATACATGTCAACAATATTCTCAATTAAACTTTGTATTGAATAAGAGTTCTTCCTGGGTCAGGTCACTCCCACCTGAAGTGAAACCTCCCATGCTCCTTCTAGCCAGATTCAAGGTAAAGAGTTACAGGTCACTCGAGCTTCATGGAACAACTGGGAGTATCCAACCTGACTGAGAACAACTGGGGGCTCCGGGATTGAAACCTGTATTTCTTGATTGATTTGGGATTTTTGAACTCAAAGACAGTGAGCGGTGAGCAGATTTGTGTTTCCTTTTCAGGTGTTGTATTCCAGTTTAAATAGGGAGTGTGGTTTGGATTAATGTCTCTTTCAGAGGCTCAGAAGTTTCTGCGGGTGGAGGAAGTCACGCAAGTTACCTGACAGATAGTGACTAAAGCAAAGCTTTTGGAATTGGAAACACATTCCAGTTGACATTGCCTGACAGAGTACAGAAAGGAGAGATAATTGTGGCAATAGCACAACATTTGGAATTGTCAGAAGCTCAGTCTGAACCGTTGGAAATTCAGTTACAAATGAAACTGACTCAATATAAAAAATAATTAAAACTATTTGAATTACAGGGAAAAGAAAAGGAAAGGGAGGAACAGCAAGCAAAATAATTGAATCAATCTGAATTACAGGCAAAAGGGAAAAAGGAGGCAAGGGAAAAATAGAGAGACTTTGAACATTGGAAACTGGCCTTCAAATGTAAACATCGTGTCTGATTGGCGGAGGTAAAGGGTAAAGTACAGTCTGAGGGTAGGGATGAGGATAGTGAGAGAATGAGGGGCAGAAAATACATCAGGAGATAGAAAAGGCAATGTTACAATAATTATGGGGGACTTCAATATGTCGGTTTCTAAGATTCTAAGGTGGACTGGGAAAATCAGGTAGGTCGTGGATCCCAAGAAAAGGAATTTGTGGAATGTCTCAGAGATGGTTTTTGGAGCAGCTTGTGACAGAGCCTACTACGAAACAGGCAATTCTGGATTTGGCGATGTGTAATGAGACAGACTTGATTAGGGAACTTAAGGTGAAGGAACCCTTAGGGAGGAGTGACCACAATATGATAGAATTTACCCTGCAGTTTGAGAGGAAGAACCTGGAATCAGATGAAAAGATATTTGAATTAAATAAAGATAACTACAAGGACATGAAGGTGGAGCTGGCCAGAGTTGATTGGAAAGGGAGCCGAGCAGGGAAGACAGTGGAACAGCAATGGCAGGAGTTCTTGTGAGTTATTTGGGAGGCACAACAGGAATTCATCCCAAGGAGGAGGAAACATGCCACAGGGAGGACGAGGAATCCATGGCGGACGGGGAAGCCAAGGACAGCAAAAACACAAAAGGGAAAGCATCCTTAGTGGCAAGGATTAGTGGGAAGGCAGAAGATTGGGAAGCTTTTGAAAGCAAGGAGAGGACAACTTAAAAAAGCAATAAGAGGGGAGAAGATGAAATATGAGTGTAAGCGAGCTTGTATTATAAAAGAGGAGAGGAGGAGGTTTTCCAATATAAGTTAAGAGAGAGGCAAAAATACCCATTGGATCACTGAAAAATGAGGCTGGAGAAGGAATAATAGGAAACAAAGAAATGACAGAGGAACTGAATAGTTTGCATCAGTCTTCACGGTTGAAGACACCAGTGGGATGCCAGAGCTCCAGGAGAGTCGGGGGACACAGGTGAGTGTAGTGGCCATTACTCAGGAGAAGGTTCTGGGGAAACTGAAAGGTCTGTGGGTGGATAAATCACCTGGACCGGATGGAGTACACCCTAGGTTTCATAAAGACATAGCTGAGGAAATTGTGGTGGCATTGGTGGTGATCTTTCTTTGATAAGGCGCAGCATCGGAGACTGTTATATAAGTTAAGTGCCAATGGTGTTGAGGGTAAGATCCTGGCATGGATAGAGGATTGGCTGACTGGCAGAAGGCAGAGAGTGGGGATGAAGGGATCTTCTTTCAGGATAGCAGCCGGTGACAAGTGGCGCGCCTCAGGGGTCGGTGCTGGGACCACAACTTTTCACAATACACATTAATAATTTGGAAAAACGAAATGAAGGCACTGTTGCTAAGTTTGGTGATGATACAATGATATGCAGAGGGACAGGGAGTATTGCGGAAGTGGGAGGGGGAGGAGGAGGGCTGCAGAAGGACTTGGACAGGTTAGGACAGTGGATAAAGAGGGGGCAGATGGAATACAATGAGGAAAAGTGTGAGGTTATGCTCTTTGGAAGGAGGAATGGAGGCATAGACTATTTTCTAAATGGGGATATGCTGAGAAAATCAGATGCACAAAGGAATTTGGGAGGCCTTGTTCAAGATTCTCTAAAGGTTAACCTGCAGGTTGAATCGGCAGTTAGGAAGGCAAGTCGAATGCTGGCAATCATGTCGAGAGGCCCCGCACCAGGTTCAGACCCACCCAGGTTCAGACAGAGACGCTGTTCAGATTCACACAAGGTTCGGACTCGGATCATGTTCAGATTCACACCGTGTACAGACTCACCTCAGCTTCACAATCATAGAAACATTGAAATATAGGAACAGCAGGAGCAGGCCATTCGGCCCTTCGACCCAGCTCCGACATTCAGTTTGATCATGGATCATCATCAACTTCAATATCCTGACCATCCCTTGTTCCCATATCCCGTGATCATTTTAGCCCCAAGAGCGATACATAATTTCTTCCTGAAATCACGATAGGTTTTGGCCTCAGCTACTTTCTGTGGTAGCGAAGTCCATAGATCATCAGAGTGGAGAAATTTCTCCTCACCTCTGTTCTAAAAGGTTGATGCTTATCCTCAAACCATGAACCCTAGTCCTCAACTCCCTAATCATCAGGAACATTCTTTCTGAATCTACCCTGTCTAAACATGGTCCAATAATATATGTTTCACTCGAATGAACTGCAATGAATAAAGCCCTAACCGACTGAGTCTCTCTTCATATCACAGACTTGCCATCCCAGGAATCAGCCTGGTAAACATTCGCTGTACTCCCTCTATAGCGAGGATATCCTTCCTCAGATAAGGACACCAAAACTGCACACAGTACTCGAAGTGTGGCCTCAGCAATGCCCTGTACAACTGCAGTGACACATCTCTCTTCCTGTACTCCAATCTTATCCCTATAAAGGGCAGCATTACAGTTGTCTTCTTTACTGCCTGTTGTACATGCGCGCTTACTTTCACTTCCTGATGCATACGGACACCAAGGCCTCTCTCAATTTACACCCATTCAAATAATAATCTGTCTTCCTATTATTGATGCTAAAGTGGATAACCTCACATTTACCCACATTTTACTGCAACTGCTTTGCACATGCCCACACATTGAGCCTGTTCAAATCACACTGAAGCATGTCTGCATGTTTCTCACAGCTCACCCTCACACACCTTTTATCATCTGCAAATTTGGAGATGATACATTTATTTCCATTTTCAGAATAATTAATATATAATGTGAGCAGTTGGGGTCCGTGCACAGATTCCTGCAGAACCCCACTAGACACTGACTGCTAATCAGAAAAAGGCCCATTTATTGCCAACTCTTTGCTTTCTATCTGCGAACCAGCTTTCTATCCGTCTCAAAACATTGCCTGTAATCCCATGTGCTTTCACTTTACATGGCAGTCTGCGATGTGAGACCTTGTCGAAAGCCTTCTGAAAGTCTCAATAAACACATCTGCTCACGTCACTTTCTGAACTGTAATGTCTGGGGGACACCTACCCGCCCTGGACCTGGCCGTAAGGGACCGGGCAGTAAGGGACACAAGACACAGCAATACCTCTCCACCCACTTCCCTAAACTCCCACACTTAGCCCAGCTCTCAGTGCTTCACTCTCTGCAGCTTGCACTCTGTGGAGCTCCCTGAGTGGGCACATTTCACAGGCCTCAGTTTGGTAGTTTATATTTGCCCGTGTCCAACACATGAACCTGATTGAAGTCACTGCACCCCCTCCCCCTCTAGGTCTGAGTAACCGCCGAGGGCTGACCACCTTGGAAGCCTTTTTTGGAGTTTCAATGCTGGGTCCGGTTCCTGCTGCTCAGCCTCGGAAGTGAGTGGGGTTCAGCAGACCGGAGCTCGCCTCTTCCACCATGAGCGTGTGGCCCGAGTTCCCTTTATCGGGTGACAATGTGATCGAGAGGCTAAACCCACTGTGTCCATTTCAGACTCCGAGGTTCCCACTGGCGGAGATGGGGAACAGGAGCCGGAGAGCCTGGAATTCTTTCCAAAGTTCCCGGTCTGCTGGGAATTGATTTTTCCTGCACGGCTTGGGGCTTCATGGCTTGCAGATGATTGAAGCATTCCCATAGGATGGTATCTCCCAAGCGGACTTGATAGGAAACTGGCCCTGTTCCAGACTCGACCGTGCCTCATAACCACGTGGATCCATTGCCATGATTCTTTAGCAATAACCTATCACCTGCCTTTCGGTGCCTCTCCCGGCTGGTGGGAACGGCACTGGGTGTCAGCTCCCGCCCTCAGAAGGTCAGACTTAACACTGGGTGGAGTGAACTTCCTATGACCAACTCTGCTGGGGCTATTCCAGTTATTGAAGAGGGGAGGTCGGGGGGAGGTTGGAGGGTGTCATTCTGTAATTGAAGATGAAATCTGGATGGTTTGGTGTCCAAAGAGACTGAGGGATGGAATTTTGAACCTGCTTTTACTGTTTGGGCCGCTCTTTCTGCCAGGCCGTTGGATGATGGGTAATATGACACTGCCCTAACGTGTCAAATTCTGTCCAACTTCATCGAATGCACAAATTCCTGACTGATGAAGGTTGGTCCATTTTCAGAAACAAACACCTGCGGGATCCCGGGTGTCATGAAAGAGGTGTGAAGTTTCTCCACTCTTGTCCTTGTGTTTGAGTAACTCACCCTGTGTACGGCCATTCATTTTGAATCAGCATCTACCATTATCAGGAACATAGACCCCATGAACGGACCGGCACTCTCCGTGTGCAGCCACGTCTATGGATGTCCTGGCCATTCCCAAGTGTGAAGAGTAGTAATTGGTGGTACTTCTGCCCTTGTTGATATTGTCAACACTGACCCACGGGCAAATATTCGTAGCCATACCTGGCCACCAGACATGACAACTTGGAGGATCTTCAGTTTGCCACTCCTGGGTGGCCATGGTAAAGTTCACCATGGGATGGTGACCCTGGCTCAGGATGGCACTCTTGAACCCCAAAGGCGTGTGCCATCTTCCACAGTCAGCTGCTGTCTGCCATTCCAATATGGGTGCAATTCAGGCTGTAACGGCCTTGTGGATTCCCCCATCAGCACTCGCTGCTTCAATTCATTCAGGAATGGGTAATCTTACGTCCACAGCCGAATCTTATTGGCTGCCACTGGGAGAGTTTTGAGAAAGTTCATGATTACCGTCTCTTCCATTGGGAATATGACGAGTGTCTGTTAATCGTAGCCAACTCAAGGCACCTACCTGAACGATTCGGCCTCCTGGAAGGTGTTCCAATCAATAATGATAGGCGGACAGTAATAAAGCCCACAGCTGGATATGGGCCAATATTATGGGCTGCACTGTCATGCAGTTCCTTCTGGAATTTCTTTGCCCAAACGATCACCGTAGACGAGGTGTCACAGTGGTTAGCGCTGCAACTTCATTGCCGTGTTAATGTAAGCCTACATTTGACACTTTATAAATGTGAAACTTCCTCTGAGTATGAATTGTTGAATATCGCTGGGAATCCTCATCTCGCTGTCAGTATAAGTGCACGTGAATAAGTTCATAATTGGAAACAAGAATCCTCCTGCCAGCTTTGAGTTTAGGTGCTCGATCAGAGGGATTGGGTATTTATCCAGCTGTGAGAAACAGTTTACCGTTTGTTTAAAATTTCCCAGTACAAAGTATTTGTATTCACTCTTGGGACTTGTGTGTCACTGGCCGGCCAGCATTTATTGCCCATCCCTAGTTGCCCATGTTCAGAGGGCAATGAAGTGTCAACCACTTGGAGTCACATTTAGTCCTGACCACATAAGGACGACAGATTTCCTTCCCTGGGACATTGGTGAACCAGATGGGTTTTTCCGAAAATCGACAATGCTTTTATGGTCACCAGCTGATTCTGAATTCCAGATATATTTATTCAAATTCCACCATCTGCTGTGACGGGATTCGAACCCGGATGCACAGAACTTTAGCTGAGTTTCTGTATTAGTAGTCTAGTGATAAAACCACCAGTCCATCACATCCACACCCAGAGTGTACACACCCTGACTTCCGGTAACCGAGACACACCATATTATATACGTCTGCAGGGCTCCCGGATTGGACAGCATTAACTGTCTCAATCAGGGAGCTCATATTCCAATAACTCCACCTGATGGTTATCGTTAAAGTCATTCAGTATGTCTCTCTGTCTGTCTCTTTCTGTCTTTCTGTGCATGCCTCTCTCTGTATCTCACTCTCTGTCTCTCTCTCTCTGCCTGTTTCTCTGTGTCTCTTACTGTCTCTCTGCATCTCCCTCATTCACCTCTTTACACTCTTCCTCCGTGTCTCCTCCTCCCTCTCAGTCTCACTCTCCTCCTCCCTCTCCTTCTCTGTCCCCCTTTTCTTATTTCTCTGTCTTTCTCTCTCTCTCTACCTCGCTCCGTCTTTTGCTCTTGCTGTGTCCATTGTACTCATTCAGTCTCACTGTTTCAAATTCGCTGACGCTCTCTGTCTCTGTCTCTGTTTCTCTCTGCCTCTCTTTCTGTCTCCCTTTCCGTTTTAGTCTCCCTCTCTCGTTACATCCTTCCATCTGTATCCCTTTCTCATTCCCTGTCCGTCTCCCTCCCCATTTCCCCCAATCTCTATCCCTGGTGTTCTCGCTCTGGGAGAGTCCCTATCTGTCTCTGTTCTTTCTCTCTCTCTCTCTCTCGCTCTCTCTGCTTCTCTCCCTGTATCTGTTAGAAACTCTTTCAAACTGTGTCACGCTCCATGTATTTGTACCCTTCCCTCTCTCTGTCAACCTCCGTCTCTCTGTCACTCCCAGTTTTGCTCTCACTGCCCTCTCTCTCTCTTTATCTGTCACTCTCTCTGTCTCTGTGAGGCTGTTTGTGATTTATTTTTGAAAGTCCAATAGAAAGAGTCAGGGGTCTTGTAGTTGTAGTTTCCTGTCAGGGTCTAATGAGTTGAAGAATTGCAGTAAGGGGATATTTCAGCAGATTTATGAGCTGCTGCCTGAAGTGAGTCTGTGTCACAGCATAAATGGCAGTGTTTGTACAACAACTTGTGAGTTGCAACATGAAACCAAATTCCAGAACATAGTAATCTAACCATACCGACCGATAGCCCAAATTATACATCCGACTCCATATTGAATAAACCATGAATGTCGACCATAAGAGGATGAAATTTGCTGAGATCACAAACAGTAAAATGATGGATTTCCTGCGACTCTCCATCTCAGGGTCTCTGGGATTCTCCCCACTGCTGTGAGTCCGGAGTCTCCTGCGGGCTCTGCTGCTCATTAAAATGTGTCTGACGGTGAAAACGTTGAGCAGCAGAATCAGGACGAACGGGACAGTCGGGGTTAGAATGTTGTGGAGGAACTCGATTGTACCCCAGACCGGAGATTCCACAACATCCATTGTGACCTCACAAAACCAGGGGACGTTCCCCAGCAGATATCTATTAAATAAAATAAAATACCAGAAAATGTTCTTTAAACAGCTCAGCACCGTCACTGTTCCCAGAACCACAGCCGCCGATTTCTCACTGCAATATTTACTTTTCAGCTTGGGGCAGCAAATGGCCACAAATCGATCAAAGGTGAAAGTGACGGTGAACCAGACAGAACAGTCAGTGGCTGCAAAAAGCAGGACGGCGTGGATGTTACACACGGGGACCCAGTAGAGGAAATAAAACTGTTCCCGATAAAGAATGGGAATGTGTCTGAATATCAGGTCGAGGACAACGACCAGCAGATCCCCCGCTGACATGGCCACCAGGTAACGAGTCACACATTTGGACAGACCACAGTTTCTGCTCGTCAGAGTCACAATTGTGATTATGTTCACTGTCAGGAAGGGAAATAAAGAATAAAATTAGACAGGAGTCAGGGAAAGAAGTTACCATTTGGACTGAGGATGGGTTGAAATAAAAAAGAATGGACACACATAAATTCACTTATTGTTTTTAAACCAGCACGTCTTTTGCAGTGTGAGAGGAAAGTGGAGCATCCGGAGGAAACCCACACAGACACGGGGAGAAGGTCCAAACTCCACACAGACAGTGACCCAAGCCTGGAATTGAACCCAGGTCCCTGACGCTGTGAATCAGCAGTGCTAACCACTGTGTCACCGTGCTGCTCCATGGTAGCAACACAGTGGTATACATTTGGGAGGGAGCTTTCCGGAGAGTCCACAACATTGACCCTCACTCAGCTACAAGGATGAGGGAGTAAACCCTGACAGAAAATCCAGACTGGAGTCCTGTAGATGGTAATCTGTCGTCTCTCAGACAGTTTACTGACAACCCCTGCAACAGAGCTGGTACCAAAGAGGGCTGGTTTGACCCTTGCCTCTGGACAATACTAACAATTGGCAGAGGGAGATCCTGATGCCTTGACAGCACATAATCTCTATTATATTTACACAGAACTGTACCCTGGAGAGGAGATCACAGCATTGTGGCCACTGTTAGCACAACACAGGAAAAATTAGTAATCTCACACTCGATTGGCACAGAACACAACTTCCAGTGTTTGCTTTCAAGAGTGGGAGAAAGCTTCAGGGTTCAGCGAATCGCTATCGTCCATAATGCTCAGTGCGATTACTGCTGTCCCACGTTGGTCTACTGGACCAGTGCAGCTGCATCAGTCCTCTCTCGGCAGGAAGGTTGCCAATCTATGCACCAGGTAAAACTCAAACAAAGGCCAGTACCAAAGGAAAAGCCAAGCAGGCTGCCTTAATGCCTATCGTCCGGTGACTCTGATGTCCAATATTATGAAATGCAGCAAAAGGTTAGTCATGGCATGAATCAGTTCCGGCTTCCCAGATTGCCTGGATCCACGACAGTTCACCGACATCCACAACAGGTCCACAATGCCATCTCCCTGGCCCGACAGTGAATCCTGGAACACAGACTCGTGTTTATCAACTACAGCTCAGCCTGCAACACCATTAGTCCTCCGAAACTCATGTCCAAAGTCCGTGGCCCTGGGCTTGGCTCCTGCCTCTGCAATTGGATCCTGAACTTCCGAATCCATAGACAGCAAAATTAAGGACAATCAACTACATCTCCTCCACAATCATCCTGAACAGCGGTCGCCGTAAGGCTGCGTCCTCAGCCCCTTACTGTACTCCTTATACACTGGTGACTGTGTGGCCAAATTACCCTCCAACTCGATTTCCAAGTTTGCTGATGACACCTGCAGTGGGTCGGAGGAAGAGACAGAGAATCTGGTGAACTGGGGCGACAACAACAATCTCTTCCTCAATGTCAACAAAGCAAATTGACTTCTGGAAGCCTAGTGGAGTACATGCCACTATCTACATCAATGGGATGAAGTTGAAATAGTCGAGAGCTTCACGTTTTAGGGTCCACATCACGAAAAACCTTTCCTGGTTCCTCCATGATGTCCCTATCATTAAAAAAGTATCCGAACGTCTCTATTTTCTCAGAGGTTTACAGACATTTGGCATGTCAGCTGCGACTCTCACCAACTTTTACAGATGCACCATAAATAACATTCTAGCTTGGTATGGCTCCTGCTCTGTCCAAGACTGCAAGAAACTTCAAAGCTTGATGAATGCAGACCAGTCCATCACTCAAACCAACCTCCCACTCATTAACTCTGTCTAAACTTCCCGTTGCCTCACAAAAGTAACCAGCCTAATTCAGGAATAGCGCAACACAGACATCAACTCTTCCCACTTGTTCCATTGGAGAAAAAGATAAAAAATGTGTGAGGACATGGACCAACCGACTCATAGAATCATAGAAACACTACAGTGCAGAAGGGGGCCATTTGACCCATCGAGTCAACACCGACAACAATCCCACCCAGGCCCTATCCCCGAAATCCCACATATGTAGCCTGCTAATCCCCCAAACATACATATCCCAGGACGCTAATGGGCAGTTAACATGGCCAATCAACCTAACCTGCACATTTTGGACTGTGGGTGAAAACCGCAGCATCCAGAGCAAACCCATGCCGACACGGGTAGAATGTGCAAATTCCACACAGACAGTGATCCAAGCCGGGATTCGAACTCAGGTTCCTGTGAGACAGCAGTGCTAACCATTGTGCCACCATGCTGCCGACTCAGGAACAGCTTCTCTGCTGCCATCTGACGTTTGAATGGACCCACATTGCATTAAGATGATCTTTTAGTACACCCGAGCTATGACTGCAACATTACATTCTGCCCTCTCTCCCTCTCTATGTACAGTATGCTTTGTCTGTATGGCACTCAAGCAACAACACTTTTCACTGTATATCCAATGTTATGAAATGCATCAAAAGGTTAGTCATGGCATGAATCAATTCCGGCCTCCCAGATTGCCTGGATACACTACAGTTCACCTACCTCCCCAACAGGTCCACATACACTATCTCCCTGGCCCAACACTGAACTCTGTAACACTGTAACCCTGAACATAGAGAAGGAGAGAGTGCAGAATGTAATGTTGGACTCAGAGCTGGGGTGTAGAATAAGATCATCTGAATGCGATGTGGGTCCATTAAAACGTCAGATGGCAGCAGAGAAGCTGTTCTTGAGTCGGCAACATGGTGGCACAATGGTTAGCACTGCTGTCTCACAGGGACCTGAGTTCGATTCCCGGCTTGGATCACATATTTATTATATGTGAAAATAATAAACCAAATCAAATCAGTCTTTCGCATCTCAAGCTGAAACATCAGCACGATGTGCCCTGACCTTACCAATGAACTTATGCAGGTTGATGATGTAGACGGGACGGCTGTGATCGAGACTGAATTTACAAGGCTGAATGTGGACATTGGGGAGCTGCGAGAAACTGGACTTGCTCACAGTGGATTCTTTCCAGAGGAACACCACACGTTCTTGTAATAGGAGAAATCCCAACAGGCGAGATGTGAGAATGGAACAAAGTTTAAAAAGAAGCTTCACTGGTGCTGATGGAATCCCAGGAATTGAAATGGGATCCCTGATGCTGTGAGGCAGCAGTGCTAACCACTGTGCCATACTGCCATCCTGCAAGGTGCCCTGGAGATACCCAAGATCACGGCCAGGACACCACCATCACCATCTCCGTGTTCGGGAAATGATTGGAAAACAACCTGAGGGACAGAATTAATCTCCACTTCGAGAGGTAAGGATTTATGAACAATAGTCAGCGTGCCTTTGACAGGGGGAGATCATGTCTAACAATTCGCTGGAATATATTGAGGAGGTGACTGGATGAGGAGATGAGGGAAGTGCAGTCGATGTAGCCTACGTGTTCTTCAGAAAAGCTTTTGACAAATATGGAAGACTGAACAAGGAAGTGATTCCGATTGGAACCAGGTCAATTTGGTAAATTATATTCAAAATGGCTGAGTGGCAGAGGGCAGAGGGTGATGGTGGAAGGTTGTTTTTGTGACTGCTCGCCTGTGTTCAGTGGGGTTCCACAGCGATCGATGTTGGGTCCCTTGCTGTTTGTAGTGTACATTGATGGTCTGGACATGAATGTGTGAGGTGTGAACAGTAAGTTTGCAGATGATACAAAAATTGGTGGTGTGGTAAATATTGAGGAGGAAAGCCTTAGATTTCAGGAATCATAGAATCATACAGTGCAGAAGGAGGCCATTCAGCCCATCGAGTCTGCACTGAGCACAATCCCACCCAGGCGATATCCCCTGAACCCCATACATTTACCCAAGCAATTCTCCCTGACAGTAAGTCCAGTGTATCCTGGCCAATCCACCTAACCCACAAGTCTTCCGACTGTGGGCGGAAACTGGAGCACCCAGAGGAAACCCATGCAGACACGAGGAGAATGTGCAAAATCCACACAAATGTGGTCCAAGCCAGAAATGGAACACACGTCCCTGGCGCTGTGGGGCAGCAGTGCTAACCACTGTGCCACCGTGCTGAGGGAACTGAAAGGCTGGGCAAATGGGCAAATGTAATTTACACCTGACGAATGTGAGGCCATGCATTTGGGACGACTATCCGGGCAAGGAAATGCACCATGTCCGGTCGAGTGTGAGGAAGTGCAGAGGACCAGAATGAATTTGGGGTGCAGATATGTGGATCCTTAAAAGCAGCAAGACAGGTAGATGAGGTGGTTAAGACGACATGTAGGATACTTGCCTTTAGCAGCCGCAGCATAGAATATAAGAGCCGGGAGGTGATGATGGAAGTTTATAAAACGCTGGTTAGACCAGAGCAAGAGAACTGTGTGCAGCTCTGGTCATCACACTACAGGAAGGATGTGATTACACTGGAGACGGTGGAGAGGAGATTCACCAGGATGCTGCCTGGGCTGGAGAGTTTCAGCTATGAGGAGAGGCTGGTTAGGCTGGGTTTATTACCTTAGAGCAGAGACGGCTGGAGGTGGAGTGGGTGTAGTGGGTGGTGGTGGGGAATGCTTTCAGGTGGGGGCGGGGGGGGGGGGCGGGGGGAACTGAGTGATATGAACAAAATTATGTGTCACACGGATAGGAAGAAACCTTTTCCCTTTCGTAGAGGTGTCAATAACCAGAGGGGCGTGGATTTAAGGTAAAGGGCAGATTTTTGTGTGGATTTGAGGGAAAATGTTTCCATCCACAGGGTGCTGGGATCTACAGCTCACGGCCTGAAAGGATGGTAGAAGCGGGAACAACCACAATAGGCATTTAGATCAGCAATTCAAACGCCAGAGCATATAATTATTAAACTAGAAAGAGTGCAGAAAAGATTTACTCGGATGCTACTGGGACTTGATGGATTGAGTTATAAGGAGAGTCTGAATAGACTGGGACTTTTTCCCCTGGAGCGTAGGAGGCTGAGGGGTTAACTTATAGAGGACTATAAAATAATGAGGGGCACAGATCAGCTCGATAGTCAATATCTTTTCCGAAAGGTAGGGGAGTCTAAAACTAGACGGCATAGATTTAAGGTGAGAGGGGAAAGATACAAAAGGGTCCAGAGGGGCAATTTTTTCACACAGAGGGTGGTGAGTGTCTGGAACAAGCTGCCAGAGGCAGTAGTAGAGGCGGGTACAATTTTATTTTTTAAAAAGCGTTTAGATAGTTAAATGGGCACGATGGGTATAGAGGGATATCGGGCAAATGTGGGCAATTGGGATTAGTTTAGGAGTTTTAAAAGAAAGGGCAGCATGGATCAGATGGGCCGAAGGGCCTGTTTCCATTCTGTAAACTCTATGACAAGGCTGTGGATCGAGTGCTGGAAAATGGGATTCGATTGGATAGGTGTTTGATGACCAGTTCAGACATAATGGCCGAATGGCCTCATTTTGGGCTGTTAAAACTCGATGGCTGTTAGGCCACCCACAGCAGTGGCCCCATCACTTGCAGCTCTCGCAGCGCTGGCTGGGATACCGACCATGTACCAAACCTATCTGGTTGCAAATGCGCAATTGCAGCCAGCAGTGAGCTGCCTGGTCTGAGAGAGACATCTGTCAGCTCTCTGCTGCTGCAGCGAGCTTCAACACAACAGCTGCCTCCAGGTAGTCCGGGGCTCCTCAGCTCTTTCTGAGCAGCCCCCGACCAGATATAGACCCAGCCCCCTCCCCACCACCTGGACCAATCACCCTCCATTCCCCCATACCAATTGCATGCAGAGTGTCAGCAGGGCACGTCTCCCTAACCCACTGTGCATGCAGAGAGGCAGCGAGGACACTTCCTACCCCACTGTGCATGCAGAGAGGCAGGGAGAACCCTTCCTACCGCACTGTGCATGCAGAGAGGCAGCGAGAACCCTCCCTACCCCACTGTGCATGCAGAGAGGCAGCGAGACCCCCTCCCTACCCCACTGTGCATGCAGAGAGGCAGCGAAACCCGCTCCCTACCCCACTGTGCATGCAGAGTGGCAGCGAGACCCCCTCACTACCCCACTGTGCATGCAGAGAGGCAGTGATGCCCCCTCCCTACCCCCACTGTCCATGCAGAGAGGCAGCGAGAACCCCTCCCTACCCCACTGTGCATGCAGAGAGGCAGCGAAACCCACCCCCACCCTACCCCACTGTGCATGCAGAGTGGCAGCGAGACCCCCTCCCTACCCCACTGTGCATGCAGAGAGGCAGTGATGCCCCCCTCCCTACCCCCAATGTCCATGCAGAGAGGCAGCGAGAACCCCTCCCTACCCCACTGTGCATGCAGAGAGGCAGCGAAACTCCCTCCCTACACCACTGTGCATGCAGAGAGGCAGCGAAACCCCCTCCCTACACCACTGTGCATGCAGAGTGGCAGCGAGATCCCCTCCCTACCCCACTGTGCATGCAGAGAGGCAGTGATGCCCCCCTCCCTACCCCCACTGTCCATTCAGAGAGGCAGCGAGAACCCCTCCCTAACCCACTGTGCATGCAGAGAGGCAGCGAAACCCCCTGCCTACCCCACTGTGCATGCAGAGAGGCAGCGAGACCCCCTCCCTACCCCTACAGTCCACGCAGAGAGGCAGTGATGTCCCCCTCCCTCCCAACACCAATCACGTGCAGAGTGGCAGCGGGGACCACCCCACCCCACAGACAGCGGGCAGAGTGGTAACGGGACCCTCTCCGACCCAGCAACTCCGTTCAGAGTCGGCCCCGCTGCCTTCAGGCTCCGCCCCTGTAGACCCCGCCACCTCATGCCCCAGTCCCTGGTACTGCCCGGTGGGCATTGCCCAAGGGGCACCTACCTTTGCCCTCGACCTTGCCCGGTGTCCTCAATGGCCTTCAGTTCTCCCGGTGAGGTCATCATGACTCGTCCTCATACATGTGGCCAGCTGTTTTCCTCACCGGACCCAACCTCTCCCGGTGAGGCTGCGAAGGCAAGTGTGGCGCACAATTCCATCCCAGGCTCGCTAATTTCATTTAAATTTGTTTTAATATTAATTGAAATAATTTATTCAGCCTCTTGCCGGAAATGGGCTGAATTCAGGAGACTGAATCCGCTGTTTATCCATTGCCGGTGAAGGTTGCAAGAGGTGAGAAATGGGACGTGGACCTGAGTTCCAGGCTGTCACGCGGTTTTACTTGATCACCCCACCATCAATGGACAGGGAGTAGCTGTTATCCTGCCCCCCTACCGTGTGTGTGTTGCGTGTGTCTATATTGTCTGTACCAGTATGCATGTGTGTGTGTGCGTGTTTGTGTGTGAGCAACAGAGTACCTGACGAGTGTTCCTAAGTGTGCGTTATTCTGGAGTGTTGCAGCAATTTTGGTTCTTGAATTTGTGTGAGTGGGAGTAAGTGTCTAAGTCTGATTGCTTCTATCAACAAATGTGTGCATTAATGTATGTGCGTTTGGGTGTGTCTGTGTGTTTGTGTTCCTGTTGCTCTCGGAGAGCTTGTGGTGGCACACGGGATAGCATTGCTGCCTCACAGCACCAGAGGTCCTGGTTCAATTGCAGGCTTGGCCACTGTCTGTGCAAATTCTGCATGTTCTCCCCATGTCTGCGTGGGTTTCCTCCGGGTGCTCCAGTTTCCTCCCACTATCTGAAAGTTGTGCTGGTTGGGTGCATTGGCCGTGCTAAATTCTCCCTCAGTGTACCTGAACAGGCGCTGGAGTGTGGTGACTCGGGGATTTTTATAGTAACTTCATTGCAATGTTAATGTTCGCACACTTGTGACACTGATGAATAAATTTCAAATTTAATGAAATATGTTCTCTCTCTGTGAGATCCTGCTGTGCAGATATGACCAATAAAATTGATTCTGCGGCCTGGTGATTGGGTGGGTGAACTGGTGTTATATGCAGAGGGTGAAAAGGATTCTGTCTCAATCTTTTACGCACGAAGGAATAGTGTTTGAGGTCGCATGTCTATGGAAAATCACAGCACTCAGAAAACATCCCAGCCCATAGACACTGAGACAATTGTCAGTGGCTGAAATAATTAATAACCGGATACAGAGATTCAACAAGAGCAGCAAACACAGGACAGTAAATGACAAGAAAATCAATACAGTTAAGCAGCCTTTCTAGAATTAGGAACTGGACACAGGGGACGGGAGTTTACAGCCTCACTCTTCCCCAAGCTGCAAAATCCCACCCGTGTTCAACAGACCTTCCCATTCTCCGCCCTTCGTCTGCACCGATTCCCGTGGCGGTCGGGCCGGTCCAATTCCAGCCAGAGACTTACCCGGAACACCAACAATCGCCAGGAGGGGATAGTAAAAGCATTGAATCACCCTCAGTAGAGATTCAAAGCGATCAGCTGATGTCAACCACCAATAATCATCAGTAAACTCCGAAATCCAATAGAATAAACTCCTGTCCTTGGTTGGAACATTCCGGTTCATTGTTCCCAGATTCTGATCCATTGTTGGAAGATTCCAATCAATTGTTCCCAGATTCTGATCCATTGTTGGAACATTCCGGTTCATTGTTCTCAGATTCTAGAGGGCACAGGTTTAAGGTGAGACGGGAGCGATACAAAAGTGTCCAGAGGGGCAATGTTTTCACACAGAGGGTGGTGAGTGACTGGAACAAGCTGCCAGATGTAGTAGTAGAGGCGGGTCCAATTTTGTCTTTTAAAAAGCATTTAGATAGTTACATGGGTACAGAAGGATATGGGCCAAATGCGGGCAATTGGGGTTAGTTTATGAGTTTAAAAAAAAGGGTGGCATGGACAAGTTGGGCCGAATGGCCTGTTTCCATGCTGTAAACCTCTATGACTCTGTTCTGATCCATTGTTGGAAGACTCCAATCCATTGTTCCCAGATTCTGATCCATTGTTGGAAGACTCCAATCCATTGCTCCCAGATTCTGATCTCTCCTCTCCCTCCCTCTCTCTCCACAGCCGCTGATCTCTGTTGCTGTCGGAGTTGCCGCTCCCGCTGACTCAATGGGGCAACACATTGAACGGAATCCCTCATTAATAGAAGAGGGGAATCCCTCCAGGCACACTAATCGGATCCATGGAGACTCACATCAATTCCAGTCACTAAACAAACAGCTTCACTTAACCCCCTTCAATCCAACACTTTTTTATCCCCAACGTAGAATAGTTACAGCCTCGATGGGGTGTTGAGGGTCAGGGAGGGATGGAAAGTTGGAAATAATGTAGGGTCAATATTAATTCGATATAGCAGAGATCACTCTGCTAGTGTTAATTTCGAGACGACGAGAATACAAAAGCAGGGGTGTACTGCTGAGGGGTTATAAGACACTGGTCTGACCGCATTCAGAATATTGTCAGCAATTTTGGTCCCGGTATCTAAGGAAGGATGTGCTGGCCTTGGAGAGGGTCCAGAGCAGGTTCACAAGAATGATCCGGGGAATGAAAGACTTGACGCATGAGGAGCGTCTGAGGACTGGGGGTCCATACTCGATGCAGTTTGGAAGTATGAGGAAGGGGATCACATTGAAACTTACAGAATAATGAAAGGCCTGGATAGAGTGCACTTGGGGAAGATGTTTCCATGAGGAGGGGAGACTTGGACCCGAGGGCACAGACTCAGAGGAAAGGGACGGCCCTTTAGAAATGTGATGTGGAGATGGCGGTGTTGGACTGGGGTGTGCGCAGTAAGAAGTCTCACAACACCAGTTTCCCACTCACCTGATGAAGGAGCAGCGTTCCGAAAGCTCGTGATTCGAAATAAACCTGTGGGACTTTAACCTGCTGTTGTGAGACTTCTTAGTTCAGAACTGAGACGAGGAGGAATTTCTTCAGCCAGAGGGTGGTGAATCCGGCACGGTAGCACAGTGGTTAGCACTGCTGCTTCACAGCTCCAGGGACCTGGGTTTGATTCCCGGCTCGGGTCACTGTCTGTGTGGAGTCTGCACGTTCTCCCCGTGTCTGCATGAGTTTTCTCCGGGCGCTCCGGTTTCCTTCCAAAGTCCCATAGAAGTGCTGGTTAGGTACATTGGCCATGCTAAATACTCCCTCAGTGTTATCCAAACAGGCGCCGGAGTGTAGCAACTGTGGGATTTTCACAGTAACTTCATTGCAGTGTTGATGTAAGCCTACTTGTGACACGAATAAATAACCTTTATACTTATTCACTGATGCTTGAGTGTTAAACCTCCCGATACAATCAACACTTGTTTACACAGCAAAATCAATCCCATTCCAAGAGATACATGGGAGAGTGAACATCGAAGGGTCTGTTCCTCTGCAGCACTTTTCTTTGTTCTTAAGGCATAAATATCTTTAAGCATGTTGATTTTGAAATAATTTTATCCAAGATTTAACATAAATCTGTCTTCTTCACATCAGGTTATGGATCTGACTTTTATGGTAAGAAAAACATCCTTCAGTTCAGTTCCTGTTGTTCAACTCCTCCAAAACAGTCATGGGGGCGATGGGTTATTCACTCAGACATTTCCCTAAGATGCTTTTAATGTGATAATCCTTGGAAATTTAAACAGATAGTGAAAAAATCATGACAGTTCAATGAATCCGATCACATTGCAGAATGCCAAGACTAAAATAACCTGCTGCCTGGCTAATTGGATTAGCTATGTTGCCTCACAGCACCAGGGACACAGGTTCGATTCCCGGCTTGGGTCACTGTCTGTGCGGAGTCTGCATGTTCTCCCCATGTCTGCATGGGTTTCCTCCGGCTGCTCCGGTTTCCTCCCACAGTCTGAAAAACGTGCTGTTAGGTGGATTGGCAATGCTAAAGTGTCCTTAGTGTCCACAGATGTACTGGATAGGTGGATTGGCCATTCTACATTGCCCCTTAGTGTCCACAGATGTACTGGATAGGTGGATTGGCCATTCTACATTGCCCCCTAGTGTCCACAGATGTACTGGATAGGTGGATTGGCCATTCTACCTTGCCCCTTAGTGTCCACAGATGTACTGGTTCGGTGGATTGGCCATTCTACATTGCCTCTTAGTGTCCACAGATGTACTGGTTCGGTGGATTGGCCATTCTACATTGCCCCTCAGTGTCCACAGATGTGCGGGTTAGGTGTATTGGCCATGCTAATTGCCCCTTACTATCCAAAGATTTGCAGGTTAGGTGAATTGGTCATGCTAAATTTAGCACTCATGCCACGCTGAATCGTATAATTCTAGTGCAGAAGGAGGCCATTCAGCCCATCGAGTCTGCACCGGCCACAATCCCACCCAGGCCCTGTCCCTGTAACCCCATGCATTTACTCTAGCAAGTCTCCCTGACACTAAGGGGCAATTTAGCATGGCCAATCCACCGAACCTGCATATCTTTGGACTGTGGGAGGAAACCGGAGCACCCGGAGGAAACCCACGCAGACACGGGGAGAACGTGCAAACTCCACACAGACAGTGACCCGAGGCCAGGAATCGAACCAGGGTCCCTGGCGCTGTGCCACCCCACGAAGTATCAATCTATTTCTGAATATGAAGATTAATTAATGTTGGGGGTACAGAGTGTGAGCAGAATAAGAGGATTTTCGGGCACCTTCGTGTTGAGCTGGGCCAGAGAACGGGGCTTTAAACATTTCAATTCAGTTTGTAAAATCTGGAAATAAGTCAGTGAAAATAGCGGTGAAGTTGATGGGTTGTTTTAAAAACCTGACCAGTTCACTGATGTACTTCAGGAGAGGTCCTTACCCAGGCTCAGCTCTACGTGACTCCAGCCCCACACCAATGTGGTTGACTCAACTGTCCTCTGAAGTGACTGAGTCTGCCCTGTGTTTGTAAGAAAGCTCCAACGATGAATTTCCAAGGATGGACACTAAAGTCAGCAATGCCCACACACTGAGAATGAACAATACTGATTTTGGCACGAAACATCGGTTATGTTACACCACACTAAGGGCCTCATGGTCTGATTTGCCAGCGGGATAAAGCCTCAGAACAGCAGGTTGTGTAGTGTCCAAAGATGTGCAGGTTGGGTGGATTGGCCATGCTAAATTGCCCCTTCGTGTCCAAAGATGAGAAGGATAGGTGGATTAACCATGCTAACTTGCCCCTTCGTGTCCAAAGATATGGAGGATCGGTTGATTGGCCATGTTAAATTGCCTTAACGGGCGCGAAAACTTGGTAAAGTCAGGTGTGAGGCGATTAGTACAATCCGTGCAGATGTCCACTTTACCAAGGCCCGAGAATGGCCGCGATCCGAACCGCGCCCGAAATGGGTGATGCATTTAAATTGACTTAATGAGCTGGATGCCCAATCTTACCTGCATTTCCCCCCTTACCATCGCGTTCGCCCGTCCAGATTCGGCGCGGAACAGATGTGCTCGGGAAAGGTCTGTTTCGGGCAGTCCAGCTCTGAGGAGGTAAGATCAGAGCTTCTGGCGGCTCTCTGACTCAGATCAGTGGTGGGGGGAGAGGGGGGTGGGGGTGCGGGAGGCTGGAGGTGGATCAGATCATTCTCTGGTCATGGGGGGAGGGGAGGGAGGTGGATCAGATCATTCTCTGGTGAAGGGGGCAGGGGTGGGAGGGTTGCTGTTGCCATTCTGCGGGTGATCGGTGCGGGGGTGGGGGGGTAAGGGGTCGCGATCGGTCTGGGTAGTGGGGGAGGTGGGTGTAAAGGGGGACAGTTATGGTGTGGGGTGGGGCGATGTCTGTGGGGGCCATCACTCCCACTTTTCGCTCCCAGGTCACTTTATCCGCTTGTTGCTGCCCGGGAGCGATGTGACAGGGGCGCCCATTTCAGATGTATTTCTCACTGCGCACGCGCAGTTCAGAGCTCCGATCGGAGTTGCAGCGTTTCGAGAGCGAGAAGCCCCGCCCACAGAGCCATTCAGACTCACAATGTTTTTTTCCAGGGTAAGTGCGTATGGGGCCCCCGGAGAACAGATTTCCAAGTCAGATCTGAATTGCGTCCAGATTCAGCGCTTGGAATCAAAATGGTAAAAGCGGGCCTTTAGTGTACAAAGGTGTACAGGTCAGGGGGATTGGCCATGCTAAATTGCCCCTTAGTGTCCAAAGACATGCTGGTCAGGCGCATTGGCCATGCTAAATTGCCCCTTAATGTCCAAAGACATGCTGGTCAGGTGCATTGCCCATGCTAACTTCTCCCGAAGTGTCCAAATACATGCTGGTCAGGTGCATTGACCATGCTAAATTCTCCCTAAGTACATGCGAACAGGTGCCGGAGTGTGGCGACTTGGGGATTTTCACAGTTGATTCATAGAGATTTACAGCATGGAAACAGGCCCTTTGGCCCAACATGTCCACACATCCCAGTTTTCACCAATAAGCGAGTCCCAATTGCCCGCATTTGGCCCATACCCCTTTATACCCATAGAAATCATAGAATCCCTAATGTGCAGAAGGAGGCCATTTGGCCCATCGTGTCTGCACCAATCACAATCCCACCCAGACCCTATCCCTGTAACCCCACCCATTTATCATGCTCGTCCACCTGACACTAAGGGGCAATTTACGATGGCCAATCAACCTAACCTGCTCACCTTTGGACTGTGGAAGGGAACTGGAGCACCCGGAGGAAACCCACGCAGACACGGGGAGAATGTGCAGACTCCACACAGCCAGAGACCTGAGGCTGGAATTGAACCCGGGTCCCTGGCGCTGTGAGGCAGCAATGCCAACCACTGTGCCACCGTGCAGCCCATCTTACCCATGTAACTGTCTAAATGCTTTTTGAAAGGCAAAATTGTACCCCCTCCACTACTGCCTCTGGCACCTCGTTTGCGTTAAGTGACTTTTCAACAAAAATAACTTAATTGCAGAGTTAATATAAGCCTACTTGTGACCAATAAATAAACTTTAATCTGTAAACGGTGGCATCTTTGATGAAGAGTCAGATAAAAGCAAAATACCGTGGATGCTGGAATCTGAAATAAAAACAGGAAATGCTGGAAAAACTCAGCAGGTCCGACAGCATCTGTGGGGAGAGAATTGAGCAAATGTTTCAACTCTGGATGACCCTTCGTTCGACTCAAAGCGTTGTCTCTATTCTCTCTTCTTTCTGTGTGAAGTTTGCACATTACCTCCGTGTCTGTGTGGGCTTCCTCCGGGTGCTCCGGTTTCCTCCCGCAGTCCAAAGATCTGCAGGTTAGGTGGATCGACCATGACAAATCGTCACTTAGTGTCAGGGGGACTAGCAGGGGAAATATGTGGGGCTACGGGGATAGGGCCTGGGTGGGACTGTTGTTGGTGTAGGCTCGATGGGCCAAATGGCCTCCTTCTGCACTGTCGGGATTCTATGATTCACAGATGCTGTCAGACCTGCTGAGATTTTCCAGTATTTCCTGTTTTTGATAAAGTTATACCTCCCAAAGTAAACAGACAGTGGAAACAGAAGGTCCCTTATTTCATAACAAAATGGCGATTCTCGAACCACTGCCCAGAATCGACAGTCAGAAAAGGAACTTTGCTGTTAAATTAAAGTACTGTGTTCAGTGACGCACGTTAAAATAATCTGGGTCAAATACCTTCAATTCACAATATTGATTATACAATATTGATTACACAATACTGATTACACAATATTGATTACACAACATTGATTACACAATATTGATTGCACAACATTGATTCCACAATATTGATGACACAATACTGATTACACAATATTGATTGCACAACATTGATTACACAATATTGATGACACAATACTGATTACACAGTATTGATTACACAACATTGATTACACAGTAATGATTACACAACATTGATTACACAGTAATGATTACACAACATTGATTACACAGTAATGATTACACAACATTGATTACACAACATTGATTAGACAGTAATGATTACACAACATTGATTACACAATATTACAAAGAACAAAGAACAATACAGCACAGGAACAGGCCCTTCGGCCCTCCAAGTCCGCGCAACTCCCTGGTCCAAACTAGACCATTCTTTTGTATCCCTCCATTCCCACTCCGTTCATGTGGCTAACCAGATAAGTCTTAATCGTTCCCAGTGTGTCCACCTCCACCACCTTGCCTGGCAGCGCATTCCAGGCTCCCATCACCCTCTGTGCAAAATACGTCCTTCTGATATCTGTGTTAAACCCTCCCCTCCCCCCTCACTTTGAACCTATGACCCCTCGTGAATTTCACCACCGGCCTGGGAAAAAGCTTCCCACCGTTCACCCTAAGAATGCTTTTCATAATTTTATACACCTCGATTAGGTCACCCTCATCCTCCGTCATTCCAGTGAGAACAACCCCAGTTTCCCCAATCTCTCCTCATAACTGAGCCCTTCCATACTAGGCAACATCCTGGTAAACCTCCTCTGCACTCTCTCTAAAGCCTCCACGTCCTTCTGGTAGTATGGCGACCAGAACTGGGCGCTGTATTCCAAATGCGGCCAAACCAACGTTCGAGACAACTGCAACATCAGACCCCAACTTTTATACTCTGTGCCCCTTCCAATGAAGGCAAACATGCCATGTGCCTTATTCACTACCTTCTCCACCTGTGACGTCACCTTCAAGGATCTGTCGACTTGCACACCCAGGTCCCTCTGCGTTGCTACACCCTTTATGGTTCTGCCATTTATCGTATAGCTCCCCCCTACGTTCGTTCTACCAAAATGCATCACTTCGCATTTATCTGGATTGAACTCCATTTGCCATTTCTTTGCCCAAATTTCCAGCCTATCTGTATCCTTCTGTAGCCTCTGACAATGTTCATCACTATCTGCAAGTCCAGCCATTTTCGTGTCATCCGCAAACTTACTGATCACCCCAGTTACAAAGAACAAAGAACAGTACAGCACAGGAAACAGGCCCTTCGGCCCTCCAAGCCTGTGCCGCTCCTTGGTCCAACTGGACCAATCGTTTGTATCTCTCCATTCCCAGGCTGCTCATGTGACTATCCAGGTAAGTCTTAAACGATGTCAGCGTGCCTGCCTCCAACACCCTACTTGGCAGCGCATTCCAGGCCCCCACCACCCTCTGTGTAAAAAACGTCCCTCTGATATCTGAGTTATACTTCGCCCCTCTCACCTAGTGCCCGTGACCCCTCGTGATCGTCACCTCCGACCTGGGAAAAAGCTTCCCACTGTTCACCCTATCTATACCCTTCATAATCTTGTACACCTCTATTAGATCTCCCCTCATTCTCCGTCTTTCCAAGGAGAACAACCCCAGTCTACCCAATCTCTCCTCATAGCTAAGACCCTCCATACCAGGCAACATCCCGGTAAACCTTCTCTGCACTCTCTCCAATGCCTCCACGTCCTTCTGGTAGTGCGGCGACCAGAACTGGACGCAGTACTCCAGATGTGGCCTAACCAGCGTTCTATACAGCTGCATCATCAGACTCCAGCTTTTATATTCTATACCCCATCCTATAAAGGCAAGCATACCATATGCCTTCTTCACCACCTTCTCCACCTGTGTTGCCACCTTCAAGGATTTGTGGACTTGCACACCTAGGTCCCTCTGTGTTTCTATACTCCTGATGACTCTGCCATTTATTCTACAACTCCTCCCTACATTATTTTTTCCAAAATGCATCACTTCGCATTTATCCGGATTAAACTCCATCTGCCACCTCTCTGCCCAACTTTCCAGCCTATCTATATCCTGATGTATTGCCCGACAATGCTCTTCGCTATCCGCAAGTCCATCCATCTTTGTGTCATCCGCAAACTTGCTGATTACACCAGTTACACCTTCTTCCAAATCATTTATATATATCACAAATAGCAGAGGTCCCAGTACAGAGCCCTGCGGAACACCACTGGTCACAGACCTCCAGCCGGAAAAAGACCCTTCGACCACTAGCCTCTGTCTCCTATGGCCAAGCCAGTTCTCCACCCATCTTGCCACTTCTCCTTGTATCCCATGAGCCTGAACCTTCTTAACCAACCTGCCATGTGGGACTTTGTCAAATGCCTTACTGAAATCCATATAGACGACATCCACGGCGCTTCCTTCATCAACCGTTTTTGTCACTTCCTCAAAAAACTCCACCAAATTTGTAAGGCACGACCTCCCTCTTACAAAACCATGTTGTCTGTCACTAATGAGATTGTTCCGTTCTAAATGCACATACATCCTGTCTCTAAGAATCCTCTCCAACAACTTCCCTAACACGGACGTCAAGCTCACCGACCTATAATTTCGTGGGTTATCCCTGCTACCCTTCTTAAACAACGGCACCACATTCGCTATCCTCCAATCCTCAGGGACCTCACCCATGTCCAAATAAGCGACAAAGATTTCCGTCAGAGGCCCAGCAATTTCATCTCTCGTCTCCCTGAGCAGTCGAGGATAGATGCCATCAGGCCCTGGGGCTTTGTCAGTTTTAATGTTCCCTGAAAAACCTAACACTTCCTCTCTTGTAATGGAGATTTTCTCTAACGGTTCAACACCTCCCTCCGAGACACTCCCGGTTAACACGCCCCTCTCCTTCGTGAATACCGATGCAAAGTATTCATTTAGGATCTCCCCTATTCCCTTGGGTTCTAAGCATAATTCCCCTCCTTTGTCCCTGAGAGGTCCGATTTTCTCCCTGACAACTCTTTTGTTCCTAACGTATGAATAGAATGCCTTAGGATTCTCCTTAATCCTGCCTGCCAAGAACATTTCGTGACCTCTTTTTGCCCTTCTAACTCCCCGTTTGAGTACTTTCCTACTCTCTCTGTATTCCTCCAGAGCTCCATCTGTTTTCAGTTGCCTGGACTTAACGTACGCCTCCCTTTTCATTTTAATCAGATCCTCAATTTCCCTGGTTATCCACGGCTCTCGAATCCTACCTTTCCGATCTTTCCTTTTTACAGGCACATGCCTATCCTGCAGCCTTATCAATAGTTCCTTAAAAGACTCCCACATGCCAGACGCGGACTTACCCTCGAACATCCTCTCCCAATCAACATCCACCAATTACTGCCTAATCCGGCTATAGTCAGCCTTCCCCCAATTTAGCACCCTGCCCGTAGGACAGCACTCATCCTTGCCCATTACTATCCTAAAGTTAACAGAGTTGTGGTCACTATTTACCACATGTTTCCCTACAGAAACTTTGACGACCTGACCGGGCTCATTTCCCAGAACTAGGTCCAGTATAGCCCCCTCTCTCGTCGTGCTATCTACATACTGTTCCAAAGAACCTTCCAGTACGCATTTAACAAATTCCTCCCTGTCCGGACCCCCAGCTCTAAGCACTTTCCAGTCTGTGCCAGGGAAATTAAAGTCCCCCACTACAACAACCCTATTTTTTCTGCACCTATCCAGAATCTCCTGACATATCCTTTCCTCCACTTCCCGTGGGCTGTTGGGTGGTCTGTAGTACACCCCCAGCATAGTGACTGCACCCTTCCTGTTTCTGAGTTCCACCCACAGCGACTCAGTACATGACCCCTCTAAGTTGTCTACCCTCTGCACCGCGGTAATATGCTCCCTAACTAATATCGCTACTCCCCCACCTTTTTTAGCCCCTCCTCTGTCTCGCCTAAAACACTTATACCCTGGAATATTCAGCTGCCAGTCCTGTTCTTCTTTTAACCAAGTTTCCGTCACCGCAACCACATCCAAATTCCGCATAAGCATTAAGGCCCTAAGTTCGTCTGTTTTACCCGTTACGCTCCACGCATTGAAGCAGATGCACTCCAGACCTCCAGGCCCAGTCAGGACATCCTCCTCCAGAGTGCTCCTCTTCTTAGCTAGCCTTGCCCTGGCCCCCAGCTCAACCCCAGCCTCAGTATTTACTGACCTCCTGTTTTGTTCCCCACCCCCCTGCCACACTAGTTTAAATCCTGCTGAAACACTCTAGCAAATCTCCCAGCCAGGATATTTGCGCCCTTCCAGTTAAGGTTTAACCCATCCTTTCTGTACAGTTGCCATCCTGACTTGAAGATTTCCCAGTTATCTATGAATTTAAAACCCTCCCTCTTGCACCAGTCCTTTAGCCACGCGTTCAACTGTAGAATCTCCCTGTTCCGAGCCTCACTTGCACTAGACACCGGGAGCAGTCCAGAGATTGCTCCCCTGGAGGCCTTACTTTTTAGCCTAGCACCCAACTCCCTGAATTTCTCTCGTATGACCCCCCTGCTCTTCCTACCTACATCATTTTCACCAATGTGTACAATCACATTCGTTTAACTACCTTCCTTTTTAAATATGCTTCCTACCCTCTCGGAGACATCCAGTACCCCGGCACCAGGGAGGCAGACTACCATCCTGGATTCTCGTTCACTCCCACAGAACCGCCTGTCCGTGCCTCTAACCATTGCGTCCCCCACAACTATCGCTCTCCGAAACCCCTTCTTTCCCTTCTGGACCCCTGAGCCTGTCTCCGTGGAGGCGATCTGGTCCTCGTGGCTTACCCCTGGAGGGTCATCCCCCTCCACAGAATCCAAAACAATATACCTATTTTGGAGGGGGACAAAAACAGGGGTTCCCTCCACAGACTGCTCACTCCCTTCCCTTCTCCCATCTGTTGCCCATCCCTTTCTTTTATGGGAGACTGCCACTGCGGTACTTTCTGGCACATCACCCTTCTGACTATTACCCCTCCTAACTGTGACCCACGTGTCTTCCTTCCGAGACCCTGGTGTCACTACCTGACTATAACTTTTATCTATTAATCTCTCATTTTCCCTAACTAAACTGAGTTCATCGAGCCTCAGCTCCAGCTCCCTTACACGATCCTTCAGGAGTTGCAGTTCCACACATCTGGCACAGATATGGACTTCCGGGAGGCAAGTTGTCTCCAGGAACTCCCACATCCAACACTGAATGCAGTATACTGGCCTCCCACTCATACCAGCCATGTCCTTTTTAGTTTTTGGGAGATAAAACAAAAAAGGGGGTGTAACAGAAGAAAAACAAACAACCTTCCTCGCCTTCGCCGAAGCCCTGTGAGCCAAAGCCCTTCAGCTCTCACTCTGTCCCCTGCTCACTCCGCTGCCCGCTCACGACGCTGCCCGCTCAAAGGTGCGGCCTACTTTTAAACCCTCCAAAACCTTCCCAGGCTGCTGCTGGGCCTATTTCCTGTTTTGAAAAAAAACCTCCGATTTTTTTCACAAATTTAACTGAAAAATAATTAAATACATTAGTGCACAAACAAGCTCCCTTACCCTCAGCCTGCTCCTGTGGAACAATTACACCTTCTTCCAGATCGTTTATACACATCACAAATAGCAGAGGTCCCAATACAGAGCCCTGCAGAACACCACTAGTCACAGGCATCCAGCCGGAAAAAGACCCTTCCACTACCACCCTCTGTCAGCAGAGTTGCTGAGCAGAAACTGATAGCCAAGTTCCGAACACATGAGGATGGCCTAAACCGGGATGTTGGATTTATGTGACATTATCAGTAACCCCCACAGCTCGCCACAGCTTTCCCCCTGATCTTGCATAATATCACTGGCTGTTCTGTCTGGAGACAATACACATCTCTTTAACCTGTGTTTAATGTTCCCTCCACCCATATTATCTGTACCTTTTAAGACCTGGCTGGCTGTAGAGATTTGCATTCTAATTAGTATTCTGTAACTTGATTTTTGTGTCTGTGTACTGTTGGAGGACAGATAACTACTCCATCTGATGAAGGGGCATCGCTCCGAAAGCTTATGGTATTTGCTACCAAATAAACCTGTTGGACTTTAACCTGGTGTTGTGAGACTTCTTACTGTGCTTACCCCAGTCCAACGCCGGTATCTCCACTTCTGTGACCAAGCCAGTTCTCCACCCATCTAGCCACCTCCCCCTTTATCTCATGAGATCCAACCTTTTGCACCAACCTACCATGAGGGACTTTGTCAAACCCTTTACTAAAGTCCATATGGACGACATCCATGGCCCTAACCTCGTCAACCATTCTCGTCAATTCTTCAAAAACCTCCACCAGGTTAGTGAGGCATGACCTCCCTCTCACAAAACCATGCTGACTATCGTTAATGAGTTTATTCCTTTCTAAATGCGCATACATCCTATCTCTAAGAGTCCTCTCCAACAACTTCCCTACCACGGATGTCAAGCTCACTGACCTATAATTTCCCGGGTTATCCTTCCTACCCTTCTTAAATAACGGGACCACATTAGCTATCCTCCAATCCTCTGGGACCTCACCTGTGTCAGTGACGAGACAAAGATTTGCGTCAGAGGCCCAGCGATTTCATCTCTTGTCTCCCTGAGCAGCCTTGGATAGATCCCATTTGGCCCTGGGGATTTGTCAGTCTTTATATTCCTCCCTTGTAATGGAGATTTTCTCCAACGGGTCAACACTCCCCTCCGAGACACTCCCAGTCAACGCATCCCTCTCCTTTGCGAATACTGGCGCAAAGTATTCATTTACGATCTCCCCTACTTCTTTGGGCTCTAAGCATAATTCCCCACTTTTGTCCATGAGAGGTCCGATTTTTTCCCTGACAACCCTTTTGTTCCTAACGTATGAATAAAATGCCTTGGGATTCTCCTTAATCCTGTCTGCCAAGGACATTTCGTGACCCCTTTTTGCCCTTCTAATTCCTCGTTTGAGTTATTTCGTTCTTTCTTTGTATTCCTCCAGAGCTCCCTCCGTTTTTAGCTGCCTGGACCGAATGTACGCCACTCTTTTCTTTTTGACCAATCCCTCAATTTCCCTGGTTATCCACGGTTCTCGAATCCTACCCTTCCTATCCTTTTTCACAGGCACATGCCTATCCTGCAGCCCTAACAAATCTTCCTTAAAAGGCTCCCACATGCCAGATGTGGATTTACCCTCAAACAGCCTCTCCCAATCAACAGCTGCCAATTTCTGCCTAATCCCACTTAAGTTAGCCTTCCCCCATTCCAACACCTTACCCTTGGGACACCACTCATCATTTTCCATCACTATCCTAAAGCTAACAGAATTGTGGTCACTATTTGCCACATGTTCCCCTACCGAAACTTTGAAGACCTGACCGGGCTCATTCCCCAGTACGAGGTCCGGTATAGCCCCCTCTCTAGTCGGGCTATCTAAATATTGTTCCAAAGAACCTTCCTGTACACATTTTACAAATTCCTCCCCATTCAGACTCCCAGCCCTTAGCGATTTCCAGTCTATACCAGGGAAATTGAAGTCTCCCACTACAACAACCCTATTTTTCCTGCACCTATCCAGTATCTCCTGACATATCCGTTCTTCCACTTCCCTTGGGCTGTTGGGGGGTCTGTAGTATACCCCCAAAACCGTGACTGTGCCCTTCCTGTTTCCAAGCTCCACTCACAGTGACTCGTTACACGACCCCTCTGAATTGTCCTCCCTCTGCACCGCTGTAATATGCTCTCCAACTAATACTGCTACTCCCCCACCTCTTTTGGTCCCTCCTTTGTCTCGCCTAAAACACTTGTACCCCGGAATATTCAGAATATTGATTACACAATACTGATTACACAGTATTGATTGCACAATATTGATTCCACAATATTGATTACACAATATTGATTAAACAATATTGATTACACAACTTTGATTACACAGTATTGATTACAGTACTTTGATTACAGAATATTGATTACACAACTTTGATTACACAATATTGACGATCCAACATTGATTACACAACATTGATTACACAACATTGATTACACAATACTGATTGTACAATATTTATTGCACAATATTGATTTCACAACATTCAGACAGACAGTGAAGAAATATAAACGGCATCATAATCTCTGTAAACTACTCAGTTTCCTTTAACTGACTGGTACTGGAGTGTGAAAAGACGACAATGTGACCAGCACATATTCACTTAGCAAAAGCGAGTCACAATCTAAGAGATGAATCTTAAAGAGTGCATTATACATGCTGAATTCCAAGATCACACCATTCCCGTGAACCATCGAACCCACGGCAGTGCAGAAGGAGGCCCTACGGCCCATCGAGTCTGCACCGACTCTCTGACAGAGCATCTTATCTGCATTGGAATGATCCGCGGACATGTTTTCTTTTAAGACCAAAGTTAATATTTAAATGTGAAGACCTGAACGCCTCTCAATGCACAAATATTGTTCGTTTCAACATCATTTCCTGCAAACTTTAACATAAATCTGTTTGTTCTGTATCAGGATATGTCCCTAAATATTACAGTGAGGATAACAAACTTCATTGAACATTTTGCCATTCATCTCCTCCAATAAATTCGTGAGGTGATTGATTAAGCGCTCAAATAATTCACTCAGTTTGTTTCAAGTTTGAGAATACTTGAAACATAGAGTGCAAAATCACTGGGGACTTCATTGGGGCAGCACAGTGGTCAGCACTGCTACCTCACAGCGCCAGGGACCCAGGTTCGATTCCCGGCTTGGGTCACTGTGTGGAGTTTGCATGTTCTCCCCCATATCAGCGTGTGTTTTGTCCGGGTGCTCTGGTTTCCTCCCACAGTATGAAAGACATGCCGATTGCAGTGCAGAAGGTGTCTATTCGGCCCGTCACGCCTGCACTGACCACAAACCCACCCAGCCCCCATGCCGGTAATCCCTATTTACCCTTGCTAGTGCCCCCTGGCACTGAGGGGGAATTTAGGCATGGCCAATCCACCTAACCCGCACATCTTTGGAGTGTGGGAGGAAGCTGAGGCACCCTGAGGAAACCCACGCAGACACGGGGAGAACGTGCAGACATCACACAGACAGTGACCCAAGTTGGGAATTGAACCCGGGTTCCTGTGCTGTGAGGCAGTAGTGCTAACCATTGTGTCACCGTATGGCCCAGTCATTCACTGGCGCTTGAGACCTTGCAATGTAATCAGAACCTGTCTGATACAGTAAACAATAACTCACATTCTAAAAGATTTATCACAAACTGTGCATCAAATGCTGCTATCCCAGAGTGGTTAGCACTGCTGCATCACAGCGCCAGGGACCTGGGTTTGATTCCTGGCTTGGGTCAATGTCTGTGCTGAATCTGCATGTTGATAGAGAATAGTTACAGAATCCCTACACAGCAGAAGGAGGCCATGCAGCCCATCACATCTGCACCGACCACAATCCCACACAGACCTTGTCCCCGCAACCCTACATATCTATTCTGCTAGTCCTCCTGACACTCAGGGGTAATTTAGCATGGCCAATCCACGTAACCCAGACATCTTTGGCGTGTGGGAGGAAAGCGGAACACCTGGAGGAAACGCATACAGACAGGGGGAGAACATGCAGACTCCGCACAGAGAGTGACCCAAGGCTGGAATTGAACACGGGTCCCTGGCGCTGTGAGACGGCACTGCTAACCACTGTGCCACCGTGCCGCGTTGTCCCCATGTCTGTGTCTCCATGGGTTTCCTCCGGGTGCTCTGCTTTCCTCCCACAGTCCGACCGACGTGCTGGTTAGATGCATTGGCCATGCACAATTGTCTCTCAGTGGAAGAACAAATGTCGGGGGGCCGTATACAATAAATGGCAGAGCCATCAAGAGTATAGAAACACAGAGGGACCTCGGTGTGCAAGTCCACAAATCCTTGAAGGCGGCAGTAGAGGTGGAGAAGGTGGTGAAGAAGGAATATAAGAACATAAGAAATAGGAGCAGGAGTAGGCCATCTAGCCCCTCGAGCCTGCCCCGCCATTCAATAAGATCATGGCTGATCTGACGTGGATCAGTACCACTTACCCGCCTGATCCCCATAACCCTTAATTCCCTTACCGATCAGGAATCCATCCATCCGCGCTTTAAACATATTCAGCGAGGTAGCCTCCACCACCTAAGTGGGCAGAGAATTCCAGAGATTCACCACCCTCTGGGAGAAGAAGTTCCTCCTCAACTCTGTCTTAAACCGACTCCCCTTTATTTTGAGGCTGTGTCCTCTAGTTTTAACTTCCTTACTAAGTGGAAAGAATCTCTCCGCCTCCACCCTATCCAGCCCCCGCATTATCTTATAAGTCTCCATAAGATCCCCCCTCATCCTTCTAAACTCCAACGAGTACAAACCCAATCTCCTCAGCCTCTCCTCATAATCCAAACCCCTCATCTCCGGTATCAACCTGGTGAACCTTCTCTGCACTCCCTCCAATGCCAATATATCCTTCCTCATATAAGGGGACCAATACTGCACACAGTATTCCAGCTGCGGCCTCACCAATGCCCTGTACAGGTGCATCAAGACATCCCTGCTTTTATATTCTATCCCCTTCGCAATATAGGCCAACATCCCATTTGCCTTCTTGATCACCTGTTGTACCTGCAGACTGGGCTTTTGCGTCTCATGCACAAGGACCCCCAGGTCCCTTTGCACGGTAGCATGTTTTAATTTGTTTCCATTGAGATAGTAATCCCATTTGTTATTATTTCCTCCAAAGTGTATAACCTCGCATTTCTCAACGTTATACTCCATTTGCCATATCCTCGCCCACTCACTCAGCCTGTCCAAATCTCTCTGCAGATCTTCTCCGTCCTCCACACGATTCACTTTTCCACTTATCTTTGTGTCGTCTGCAAACTTCGTTACCCTACACTCCGTCCCCTCCTCCAGATCATCTATATAAATGGTAAACAGTTGCGGCCCGAGTACCGATCCCTGCGGCACGCCACTAGTTACCTTCCTCCAACCAGAAAAACACCCATTTATTCTGACTCTTTGCTTCCTGTCGGATAGCCAGTCCCCAATCCACTTTAACACACTACCCCCAACTCCGTGTGCCCTAATCTTCTTCAGCAGCCTTTTATGGGGCACCTTATCAAACGCCTTTTGGAAATCCAAAAACACCGCATCCACCGGTTCTCCTCCATCAACCGCCCTAGTCACAACTTCATAAAAATCCAACATGTTCGTCAAGCACGACTTTCCCCTCATGAATCCATGCTGCGTCTGATTGATCGAACCATTTCTATCCAGATGCCCTGCTATCTCCTCTTTAATAATGGATTCCAGCATTTTCCCGACTACAGACGTTAAGCTGACCGGCCTATAGTTACCCGCCTTTTGTCTCCTTCCTTTTTTAAACAGCGGCGTAACATTAGCCGTTTTCCAATCAACCGGCACTACCCCAGAATGCAACGAGTTTTGATAAATAATCACGAACGCATCCACTATTACCTCTGACATTTCTTTCAATAAG